>NC_045030.1:128239771-128264143 GCF_008632895.1 Mastomys coucha
CACCCTGGCATTCCCCTACACTGGGGCCTAGAACCTTCACAGGGCCAAGGGCCTTTCCTCCCATTGATGACCAACTAGGCTATCCTCTGCTACATATGCTGCTGGATCCATGAGTCCCACCATGTGTACTCTTTGGTTGGTGGTTGAGACCCTGGGAGCTTTGAGAGTACTAGTTAGTTCATATTGTTGTTCCTCCTAAGGGGCTGCAAACCCTTCATCTCCTTGGGTCCTTTCTCTAGCTCCTTCATTGGGGACCCTGTGCTCAGTCCAATGGATGTCTGTGAGCATCCACTTCTGTATTAGTCGGGTACTGTCAGAGCCTGTCAGGGGATAGTTATACTAGGCTCCTGTTAGCAAGCACTTCTTGGCATCAGCAATAGTGGAGGAAAAAATTAGAAAAAATACAAGCACTCATAATTCCTTTATCCAGAAGTACAGCTTCCTAGAAAATTTCTTCCTTTCACGGAAATGTGTGAAGCTGATATGAACCCTCCTTTACGAACTTGGAAGCATAAGAGGTACATTACTCTGTGATGTTCAATAGATGAAAGAAATTAAACTTGGCTTAAGGCTTCTAGCCCACTTGACCAGTGAACTATTCAATCACTCTACCTCTCACCACGGTCTTTCTTATCTCATCAGAATCGAAAGGCTGGAAAACAGTAGATTTCCATTTTTACATCTCCATTCTTTAGCCATTTCACAAGACCAGGAACTGCTCTTTTTCAGAGTCAGGATCGTTCCCAAGATTGTTTACTGAGTCTGGGAGTTTGGATCTATAGATACTGTCCTTTTAACTATATCATTGAGATGTTCTTTTCTGAGTTACCGATAAGAATCTTGGGAACTACTTGTAAATTCCAAAGGCTCTGCTGCAGATTACTTTGGTTTTCCCAGTCTTAGGAAATCCTCCCCGCTCCTCTACTTTCCCTCGGTCTCTCAGTCACCTCTGCCCCATCCCTTTGAAGCATAATCTTCCAAAGTAACTCAAGATTTTAGTGAACAAAAGGCAGGAAGGGCGGTTGTTGACAGACAATTATTTTCAGCCCTATAACATCAACTTCCCTGGGAGTTAAAAAGTACAATGGACCTGATTATCGTTTTGGAATTGGGAGTGGAGAGTTAAAGAAAAGAAAAGCAGAGCAAAGAAAAGACAAAAAATATATATATGTATATATATATGTGTGTGTGTGTGTGTATGTGTATATATATACAAAAATATATATTATACATATATACAAAAATATATATGTACATATGTGTATGTATGTATGTATGTATTAGAGCTGACCAGTTGGTATTAGAATTTTATCTTAAACAGTTTCTCGATATGTATCCTTTGCTGTACTGAAACTCATTATATAAATCAGGATAGCCTTGAACTCACAGAAATCCCAGTGCTGGGATTAAAAACCTGTGCCACTTTGTCCAGCCGTAATCTATTTTTTGTTTTTGTCTTTTGTCTTCTTGTGTGTGTGTGTGTGTGTGTGTGTGTGTGTGTGTGTGTGTGTACATGTTCATTGTGTATGTATGTATTCTTGTGTGTGCAGGCATATATATGTGTAGTCCAGAGGTCAACATTTGGCCACTTGGATTTGGGGCTTACAAATTAGGCTAGGCTAGAAGACCAGCAAGCTCTGGAGATCTTCCTCTCTGAGACCTTTCCAGCACCAGGATTATAAGTATACACCACAGTGCCAAACTGCTACCTAGGTATTGGAGATTGAACTTGCTTGGGTCCTTTTTGTGCAGCAAGTATTTAAACCAACTGAGCCATGTGGTTTTGTTATTCTGGAGCTCAAAGGAAAACAAATGTTTCTCATATAAAATGGGGAAGAAAGATAGAGAGGACAGAAAACACAGGAAAGTGCAAAGAAATGAAGTGAGTAGTTACTTCAGTTGAACATAAATGTAACAGTTTTTGTCCCTTCCTCTAGCTTTATGAGAGCATTCATTCAATTCTCCCACATAGGAATGATGTGGACCCACAGAGAGGAGGGAAACAAGACAGTGTTTTTGCTGTTCTCTGTCACTTCTCTAGGTCATGTTGTCCCCCTCAGTGACTGCACATATGTAGTTCACAATCTCCTGCCCCTTCCATTGCTAGCAGGGTAAAGCATCAGTATATTCTTGACTCTAACCAGGTTCCTCTTAAGAAAGCACAGACTCCTCTTCTTTTCCCTACCAACTGCTGCTCAGGTTTCATCTTCACATTTATCCTGAAAAGAAAGGGGTCAAAGGTTCAAGCTAGACTGTCATGATCCCAAGGTCTTTACATCCGCAGGGCACTTCCTGGCACCCAAGGAGCATGCTCCTGAAATTGGTCGATCAGTTTATATGAGCAGAGAGGAAGTAGAATTCTTTGGGAAAAAGCTAAGAAATGTACCGCAAGCTCAGCACTTACAGACAAAGAGATGCTTAGTCACAGAAGGAAGCAGTGTATGGAAAATATTTTTAAAGAAAGTAATTTAGTCTTAGCAAAGATCTGTCACTATGGAAGGTCAGATGAACAGCTTCTGGCAGTACCGCCCCCATGAGTAATGAGAGAAGAGAATGAAAATAGGGTCATTGGGTGACCTCTCTCTTCAAGTGTCCTGAGAGTTATCTGCTCAGATCAGAATTGGAAGTGAAACTACAAAGGGGACAATCACATTAGCAAAGTGCTGGTTAGGTACTTCTAATGAATTCTCCTGAAACATTTGCCATTTCTTTCTCTAAGTTAGAAGAAATAAATCACAGCTTTTTTTTGGAAGTAGGAAACAGGAAATGTCAGATAAATCATCTAACGAATAAGATTCCTATGAAAACCAGCAGTAGTTTCTCTGCCCAGGGCTGAACTGGCAGCCAACACCCTGGGGGCTAGTTCAGAGTGTTAGGGCAATAATGTAGTTCTTAGAAGGAACACCATAAACACATAATATTGAAGATACCTTGTCACTGAGTCAACAAATATTGAACCTTTGGTCATACTTTCTTTAAACTTCTGCCACAAATCACCCATCCCTGTAAACTTTAGGTGATAAAGGAGAGGACAACCTGGAAAATTTGTGTCCATAGGGAGCTGTTCTTTCCAACACATCAAAATGATGAACTCTCTGCAATTAGTGGAACAAAGAGAAGTCTTCCTATGCATGTCAAATCCATCCATCACAACAGCTAATTGGCCAAGCATCTTTTCATGTTGAAGTTAATTGTCTCTCGTCTGTTCCTCCTCACATTAGAGCCTTGCCTGACATTCAAAATTTAGAAACAACTTCAGACAACTCCTACATAGGCAGCTTCTCTAAATGAACAATTCTGAAACTTAGTGACTATCTGAGGCTTTGTGAAGAAGACAGAAAGAGTGCCCGCCCTCACAAATCATATGCACACTTACTATTAATTACCTTTTAGTTTTTAATACCTACCTCAGGCTTTGATAACAGCACTATGGATCTTTATGCAATTTAATATTTAAAAATATAAAGATATGGTTAATCTCATCATCTTAGTTTCTATATTTTTGACATTACATAGAAGTTTCTTTTATTAAAAATTTTTGATGTGATGGTCCTTTAATATCTGACAAGGATTGTTTTCTGAGCTCTGTTTGTATAATTTAATGTTTACCACAAATCCATGAGGTGGGCACCACTAATATGGTGGTTTTATTAAAGAAGAAATGAAACTTGAAGAGAGTTTTACTGGCTAATTATAACAAAGAAGGCTCAGACTCAAATCCAGATTCTATAATTAAATACGTATGTTCTCAATCAAAAGATGTTCTATGGTAGGTCAAAAGTATCAGTTTTCTTACCACTTCATAAATAGCTTGATGATATACTTATAAAGATTTAAGCATTGGGGATAGGAGGATGTGGGAGAAGAAAGATGTAGGGGATATGTTTACCCAAACTTAAGGGTGTATGAAAATATTTTATGAAAACGGGTTAATTTTTAAGTTAATGAAAAGCATCATTTTTTAAAATGCATCATTTTAAGCCAAAAGAAGTTTAAACAGAAGTACCCCACATAGATGAACAATGCTCCTCTAGAAGATAATGAGTTATTAAATAAAAATCTCAGTGCAGACACAGGTTACTTCCCTATGAGTCATGGTCAGGGAGGTCCCATGGGCACCCCAAACAACACAAGTTATTGTTATTGCTCTTAGTTGCCTACCATAGCCAAATGGTAAGAACCTGTTGCTGAATAGACCACATACGTTAGTTTCAGGACATAGAGAAATCAATCTTGAACTAACTAGAAAACTTGCTCCTTGCTGGCTGGCTTTCAGAATGTGGGATGTGCTTTGCAGGTCAATAGGGTAGAAAAGACAACAACAGTCTTACCTACTACTGAACCGCGAATGCAGTAACACTAACCTGACAAACAAGGCATAGCCAGTAGTGCAATAGTGGCCAAACTAAATGAGGAAAATCAACCACCCTCTTGATCAGATGCTTACTCCATACAAGGAAAGTCATAGCTGATACTGTAAACATACCCAAAACTTATTGTTAGGGAGGCTATAGGCCCTAAAGGGGAACCTAGTGCTACTGTTTTGTTAAATAGTTATATTGTCAAACTGTCTCCTAAATCTTTATTTTTATATCTATAGGTTTATGCTGCTCCGAGTCTTGGTCAGAAAGGCTTCTTATTGCATTGTTAACTCAGTTTAAAACTAACAACTGTTCAAAGAGCTGAGAATAAGTGACTGAGAGTTCTCAGCTGTGGATGGGACACCTAGATCAGCCTCTTGTAAAGCTCAGAGAACATCGCAGAGGAGGAAGCAGAAAGAATGTAAGAGTTGGAGGATAGGAAAGAGTGCTGTACAATACTGTTTCCTGGTCATGACATAGCTGTTGCATGCACCAATTCACAGCAACTGTGACAACCTGCATAATGGTTCAAGCTAGCTGAAATTCTAGCGTGGACTGGAGAAGAGCTCATGAGGCCCAGACTCTACTTGAGGAAATATTGGTAGTAGTTGATTACTGGGAGAGGGAGAGTCATTTTGACGGGGAGGATGTGAATGCTGGCCATTGCTCATGCCCAAGTGGGTGATGACATTCCCATGTGCATGTGGGCAGCACTAATTTGACTCATTGAGTAAAAGGCATTGCAAGTAACAGAAGAAGACATGAAGTTGGGAACGAGATGGATTGGGATGATCCCAGAGAGAACTGGAGGAGAAATTGGGGGTACATATGTCCAAGATTTACTCTACTCATTTGAAAATTTCAAAGAATAAATAAATATATTCTTTTTTTTAAAAGATTTATTTATTTATTATATGTAAGTACACTGTAGCTGTCTTCAGATGCCCCAGAAGAGGGCATCAGATTTCATTTGGATGGTTGTGGGCCATCATGTGGTTGCTGAGATTTGAACTCAAGACCTTTGGAAGAGCAGTCAGTGCTCTTAACCGCTGAGCCATCTCTCCAGCCCATAAAATATATTCTTAAATTTAAAAAAGCTTTAACATTTATTTATACTGTTTTTAAAGTTAATTTTTAATTTAATACATTGAATTTCATACAATGTATTATGATCCTATTCACACCAATCCTTCTCTCTAACTCCTCCCAAATGAATTCTCACCTTTCAATACTCCCAACTTTATGCTTCCTCTTTTAATCTAAATCTAATAACCTATCAACTCCAATTTGTGCTGTGCATGTACTCCTGGGTATGGAGCCACCTACTGTAGCCTGGCCTTAATGAAAACATGGAGTCATGCCCTTAAAGAAAATTGACTTTCTCATTTCCATAACCTATCAACTATTCATAGCTCTTCAGTTGGGAGTGGGGACTATAAACTTGTTCTCACTTCATGCTAGACTTGATAATGAGCAGAGCCTGTGAGGACTCAGAGTTCATGAGCGCAATGTCCCTGGTACAGATTTGGTGAGGTCCAAGAGGTATACTAAATATAAAGCAGGGGGACAGTTTGACAATATGTTCACTCAGCAGAAGAATAGTTATCAATTCTTTCCTGGGCCTATGATCTCCTTAATAGTAGGTACTTCTTCCTCTTCTTCTTCCTCTTCCTCTTCCTCTTCCTTCTCCTCTTCCTCCTCCTCCTCCTCCTCCTCTTCTTCCTCCTCTTCCTCCTCCTCTGCTTCTGCTTCTGCTTCTGCTTCTTTTTTGTTTTTTGAGACAAGGTTTCTCTGTATAGCCCTAGCTGTCCTGGAACTCACTCTGTAGACCAAGCTGGCCTCAAACTCAGAAATCCTCTGCCTGCCTCTGCCTCCCAAGTGCTTGGATTAAAGGTGTGCGCCACCACTGCAAGGCAACAGTAGGTTCTTGACCAGATTCACAGAAGCAGGCATGCATTTACTCACATGAAGCAGGTCTTCAATCCAACCAGACAGTAGTTAGTAACTCCCCAACAACACTGGTGCCTCATGGATAGGCACATCTTGGCACACTAGTTATTATTTACAGGACACAGATATGTAAGATTTTGATGAGATACCCACACCTCCACTCCCCAACTCCCATTCTTGCCAGAAGTCATCTGTATAGCACCTTCAAGTGTATGAAAGCTGGCCAACAGGGAAGAACTTTTTTGGTCAGCACCAACTTGATTTCTCCATGTCCTGTGACCAAAATGTGTGGTGTCTTCATTAATAGGATGGGTAGGCAATTAATAGCAATAGTACAATAGATGTGTTGTTTTTGAAGTATCCAGGAGACCTTTGAAGAAGGGGGAGGTATCCCATACTTTGTTTGTTAACCTAAGGCATCTGACATAAGCATAGTCTCCTGTGTAGGATAGCTCCAATTAAATATATATATATAAATATATAAATTATATATTTAAATATAAATGATATAAATTACATATGGAGCTATTAAGAAATAAATTTCCATGTGGCCTTTTCAAACTAAAAGTGTTAGTTACCCCTCCCCCAAGTCCCTCTTCTGCCCTACTCTTTATCCCTCTCTCCACTTGAACCTCCCCTTTCATAATTACCTCTCCCATCTTTATACCACCTATGATAATACTATTTAAAATAAGAAGAGGTTTTGCATCACCATGTATTTTTCCTTTTCTCCTCTCTTTTAACATGTTCTTTTAGCTTTTGTGATGCTGAAGATTGAACTTAGGGCTCCATACATGTTAAACAAGTGGTCTACTAGTAATCTAAACCCACAACATGTTTTTTGAAATGCATTTATTAGCATATTTGTAAAAGTGTTAAAGAATGAAATACAATTTTTAAATCCCAGAAATGTTGATCAGTGGCATTTAATTGGAGTCCTAGAAATAAATCCACACACCTGTGGATACCTTTTTTTTTTTTTTTCAAATAAAGAAGCAAGAAATACATTTTAGAAAAAAGATAACATCTTCAAGAAATGGTGCTGGTCAAACTGGATGTCTACATGTAAAGAATCTAAATAGATCCATATTTATCACCCTACACAGACTCAACTACAAGTGGTTTAAAGACCTCAACATAAAACCAGACATACTGAACCTAATGGAAAAGAAAATGGGGAATAGCCTTGAACTCACTGGCATGAGAAAAGGCTTTCACTGTTAGCACAGACACTAAGATCAACACTTGATAAATGGGACTCCATGAAACTGAAAAGCTTCTGCAAGGCAAAGGACACTGTCAATAGGACAAAGCAGCAACCTATATAATAGGATAAGATTATTTTTAATAATTAAACATCTGATAGAGGGATAATATCTAAAATACCTAAAGAGCTAAAAAAAAAAACCCTAAATATCAAGAAACCAAATATTGCAATATTTTTTTAAAAAGGGATACAGATCTTAACAGAAAATTCTTAATAGAGGAAACTCAAGTGGCTGAGAAACAAAGAAACTTTCAACATCGTTAACCATCAGGGAAATGCAAATCAAACCTAGTTTGAGAGTTTATCATATGTCTCTCAGAATGGCTAAGATCAGCCAAACAAGTGACAGCTCATGCTGGTGAGGATGTGGAGCAAGGGGAACACTCACACATTGCTGGTGGGAGTGCAAATCAATTTAGACACTATGAGAATCAATATGGCAGTTCCTCAGGAAGATGGGAATTGATTGACCTAAGGATCCAGCTGCATCACTCTTGAGCATATACTCAAAGGATACTTTATCCTACCTGACACTTACTCAGCCATGTTCATAGCAGCTCTACTAATAGTAGCCTGAAATTGGAAACAACCTACATGCTCCTCAACAGAAGAATGGATAAAGAAAATGAGGCACATTTCCACAATACAGTATTGCTCAGCTATTAGAAACAATGACATCATGAAATCTGCAGGCAAATAGATGAAACTAGAAAAGATCATCCTGAGTAAGGTAACCCAGACCCAGAAAGATGAATATTTGCTTATATGTAGGTATTAGATGTGAAGTCAGTGACAGACAAGCAAACTAAAACACATAGAACCATTGAGGGTAGGTATAGGGTAAGGGACTAGAGGGAATATATAGATCTCATCAGGATACAGAAATAGATTAGATAGCTATACATATATATGGACACAAGAATGGGAGGATCAAGGAGAGAGGACAGGGTAGGGGACAAGGGGTTGTTGGAGGGAATATATGGAGAGACAGTTAAAATTAAGGAACATTTGAGGGGTAGTACAGAAACCTAATACAGTAGAAACTTCCTAAAATATATACAATATATATCAAGGTACTCTAAATGAAATCACCAAATAATAGAGACAGAATCCCAACTGGCCATCTCTTGTCACCAAACAAAGCTTCTAGTACCAGGATTGGGTTATATACAATTGAGTTTTTGGCCAAAGGGGCCTCATAGGAATACCCAAATAACCCAGGCGATTATCAAGACTATAGGTTTACTGTTTGCAAACTGAAAGCGAGGCCTTATAGCTGAAGACAATACCTACACAAGTCATTGGACAAGGAGATGTCACACTGGTGCCTACTACATAGAACCTACTTCACTCCTACATGCTAGCCATCTTTCCTATAGAAAGGTACTCTGCATGCTACCTAAAGAGAAGGGTAAACACCAACTGAGCCACAAACCCTTTATCTTCAAATGCTGTCCTGCCTGCAAGATATGCCAGGATATGGTGGCCCACAGCTTGTGGGAGTAGCAAACAACTGATTTGACTTAAGGCCCACTCCATGAGATGGAATCCATTCCCAACATTGCTTGCATGAGCAAGAGCTAGAGATTAGATAGCCCAGGGACCAAGAGTAAAACCAAATAATATTGTTTTAAAAAAGAAATCTTCAGATGCTCTCTAAAGTTTTTCAAAAATTAGTTCTCTGAGAGATCAAAGTTTTGTTTAACACGTTTTGATTCAGCTGTTTGATTTAATATTCAGCTGCCCTACCCCATCTCGTCCCAGATCACCACTCCCTCCCATTCCTCCCAACTCTGTGTCCTTTAAAAACAAAACCTTAAGACCAAGTTGTTCAGTCCAAACTATTCTTGGGTGTGTGGTCTTCCACTAGAGCATAGTGAACTTACCGAGGGCTCTACTCTTAGAGAAATCTGACCCTTCCTCTCTTAGCAGCTAAGAACTACCAATTGCTCTACAGCTAGGGGTGGGACTATATGCTCACTCCACTCTCCATGCTGGGGTTTGGTCTGGGTTGACCCTGCAAAGGTCTTACGAATGCTACTGCAACTGCTGCCAGTTTATATACACAGTTGCTCTACTGTGTTATGGCACATAGTTTTTATATTGTTTTTTTAAATTTTTTTTTCTAATGATTCTCATGTTTCAAAGAAAATGCTAATCTTCAACACCACCCCTGTTTTGGTCTGGTATTTGTAAGATTTTGGTATCTGGATAAAAAGCTAACCTCATGAAATCAGTATTTTCTCCTTGGTTGCTTTCTAGAATTCATAGTAATTATTCTTTGAAGATCTGGCAGAATCAATTCTGTAATTTCCTGTATAAATTAGTGTGAGTTATCCTACTTTCATTTTTAATGATTTTCATTTACATCTCTATCACAGAAATGTCTTCTTTGATTTTTTTCCATGTCCTTAAAAAGTGTGTTTCCTTGTGATTTCACAGCTACTCCTAAACTTAGTATATTTTGATTAGTGGAGCTTCCAGTGTGTCACTTTCTGAGGGCTCCTGAGGACATTATATCCATAATTTCATGCCCTGTGAGAGCACCTATAGGGAAAAGGCAAAACTTGTTGTTCTTTTGAGAAGCCACAGGGCTCAGGTGTTTAATGAGGCCATTCTTCCAGGCTATTGGAAAAGGCTCTCTCACTTATAATGAGCAGCAGGTAGTGCAGGGAAGGCAACTACTGTATACTCAGAAACTGCAGACAAGACGGAGTGCTGCAGCCAAGTAAACCTGAGAAAATTACGCCACAGGATGCTTCCCTCTGCTTTTACCCTGATCTATTCCAGTGCAAGAGCGTTTGCTTGGTTGTTTGGAGTGCTTTATTGATTATCCAAATGCTTCTTTCCTATTGTTTTCAATTACAAGGGCAAGCCTGGATGTCAAAATTCAGCCATACCGGTATTGACAATTTACATTTCATTTTTCCACTTTTCCTTTTCTTGTTCTCCTTTCTCTTCTTTATACTTTCTTTGGTATCAATATTTTGCTGGTTACCTGTATTTCCATTTATTTACTTAAGTTCTCCAAAGTCTTTCCATAAGCATTTTAAAGAAGTAAGGCATCCATGTTCAAAAATCCATGGTTATGGTTGTGTAAACACTAATTATCACTTACTGAATGCACTGTCTTGAAGCACCACCCATCCTCTCTTTCCCATTCAAAGGTCCCTGTCCAGAATGCCTCAGCTCTTCAGAGAGCTTAGAGCATCTGGTGAAACCAAGCCAAATCGCACTAACTTAAACATATTACACCTGTCCTTTCAAAGGTTCAGGGATCTTCCTGGAAGAGGGGCTCCAAAGATTGATGCGAGAACATCAAGGAAACAGTGTTTTCCAAACACAGCAGGGCAGTTGTGCACAGCGATTGTGACTGCATGCACAAGCTCTGGTCAGTCAAAGACCCATTATACACAGGGGGAAGATAGGTAAGAATTCCTACCACTAGCTGAGGGTCTATCAGCATTTAAGAGCTGCTGGTGAGATAGTCAGGTTGTTTGTTTGTTTGTTTTTTAAGATTTATTTAATTATTATATGTAAGTACACTGTAGATAGAAAAGGGCATCAGATCTCATTACAGATGGTTGTGAGCCACCATGTGGTTGCTGGGAATTGAACTCAGGACCTTCAGAAAAGCAGTCAGTGCTCTTACCTGCTGAGCCATCTCTCCAGCCCTGTTTGTTTGTTTGTTTGTTCAATGACCCTTGGTAGGCAGAGAAAACTCCAGGGCAGGCTCCATTCCTAAGAGGCTTTGGGCAACACAAATTGGATTTTAAAAATGTGTTCAAGGCACACTGTATGAGATTCTCAGAGTTAATAAAAATATTGTTTTTAAAGGAGGGTCTGACTAAACTTTTAGCATCTTGGCTAAACAATATATCCTCAATACCTGTTGGTTTACAACTTGAGGTGGAATATTGCTTTGTGGACCACCATTGTGAAATGCTTTGGGCAGTGAACTTGGCCTAAAGAAACCTTGTCTAACTTTGCTTCCTAGCCCAGTTGCTGGTGTTTGAAGATAGAGAGCTTTGAATAGCCAGCCATCTGCTCAAGACATTCCTTTGTTACATTCCTTTGTTACTTCCCAGTTAAAGGAGTTAGTACACTTCTGTTACACAAGCATGCCCCAGGCATTTGTGTTTCAGCTCTTCTGATAGTTAAGCACCTAATGACCGCAAACAGGAAGTGACTCAGTGGCTGGACTCTGTAGCTGGACTTTCTAGCTCCTCTCTCTGCCAGCTGTGTGATGTCAGGTAACCTTTAAAAAAAAATCAATGAAATAGATGTTGATTATGGCAATTTATACCTCAGTGGGTTTTTTGTGAGTATTACCTAATACGATGTAGGGAGAACATTTTGAACAGTGTTCCTCATACAGTCCCATGCAAGTACAGTTGGAGTGTAGTGATTATATGGAAAGCATCTGTTGACTTAAATATGACAGAGGGATCTAAACGTCATACAGTTGGGCATTACATGCACTATGAAAATGTCAGACAACTATTCACTGTACAAGAGGACTCATTGTGAACTCCGGGAAACCAAACCAAACCAACCAACCAAACCCAAAAGAACAAAAGGTAAAAGTTTTAGAAATCATTAAATTATGTGGTGTCTCCAGGCAATATCCCATTCAGTCCTTTGTCCTCCCCCATCTTGATCATGTGTTTGTCAATAGTGGATGTAGGATTCTTGGTATTAGAACTGATAAAGTCAAGCTTAATAGAATACTTATGATAAGCCTTCTCTGAGGCAGCTGGGGTTGTGAGTTGACCTTATACTTGGTAGCATGAAAGGATGATATGCTGATTTAAGAATTTGCTCACTAAAAGTCTTCCTTAATTTATGGTACGTCTTAGTAGCCACAGCAGCTCTTAAAGGAACAACACTTTAACCTATCTCTTTAAACCTCAACACTTCCTCCTCTCTAGCATTTTCCTCATTAAACAAAGATGCCTACTGCCTGACAGGAAGGCACTCCCGATATTGCCTTAATCTTCTCTCAGTCTGGACCTGTGGATAATGTCTCTCTTAATAGCACCTTCAATTTCTTGAATTCTTCATCATTTTAATTCACATCCTTTTGCTGCTCACTCAGACCTCAATCATGGGTTTTCTCTGCTGCGCCAGGGGAATCCTTGCTTTTGCTTGAGGCTGCTGCTATTGCTGCCACTGGAGAAAATTCCCCTGACAGGGTGCTGAGGGGCTTCATTTACACATTCATGAGCTTGGGGCTCAGCTGGCTCTCAGTCCCACTCTGTAGCCTCTCTACTTGTCCTAGTTATCTTTCTATTGCTGTGATGCTTGGGAAAGAGAGCACTCGAGGTTTCCTACATGAAAAATTCCTCCCTCTTATGATGGCAGAGCGAAGAATTGCCTAGGCCTGATGCAAGGGTTGTACTAGCTCATTAAATGCCTCCTCACTTCTATTAATAATATGTGCACAGTTTTGAATCTTTATATTCTTGTTGCTTTCCTTGATACCTTACTATTTTACCCCTTAGTCATTCAAACAGATGCATACATCTCAATGAGAGTTTGTAGCAAGGGGTCCCTGGTTTTTTTGTGTGTTTCTAAAAACACCTGAGACAGTTATTCTAAGGAGCCACCGAATAAGGTTGGGATCAGTAGTGGAGCACTCACCTAGCACATGTAAGTTTTGAGGTTCAATTTCCCAGTGTCCAAAATGAAAAGATAGCAAAAAAGAAAGCCCCTCTCTTTCCCAAGAGGAGGGGACGTAAGGAAAGCTCAGAACCCAGGGAAGAAATGAAAGTATGTCATGCCCAGGATGATGAGGTCCTGGAAAACCTTTAGGGTCCTGTGCCTTGGACTGGAGATGAAGCAGCTGAGGAAGGTAGTGAATCTGAAAGGCACCCAAGACAGGAAAGACTTTTAACAGCATCATTAAGGACTTAGTCATCCCACACATATCTCAGTTAACCTGTTTGACCTGTGTCTTCGGCATGCCATTACTAGAATGAGGATTCTTTTTATCATGTCACTTTCCAGACTAAAAACTCTAAATGGTTTTTAAACACATAATTCTCCTATTTTGTTTAAAATATTTCAGAGCATAATAAAATAGATTCCAAATAGTTTTTATGAAACAATTAGTAATTATAGGGGTTATAAATAAACTTAATAACTTCTCAACATTGGAGACAAAATATTACCAAACAGAATTTAATCCTATCCTTAGAATTATAATTCTAATTCTATCCTTAGAATTATAATTTAATTCTATCCTTAGAATTATAAGTTATAAACTGGACTCCATGAAACTAAAAACAATCTGTGTGTCAAAGAACACCATCAGTCAGACAAAGCAGCTACAGGATAGGAAGATTTTTATCAATTACACAACTGATACAAGGCTAATATCCAAAATATATAATGAATTAAAAATATTGGACATCGAGAAAAAAATAACCCAATTAAAAATGAGATATCGATCTAAACAGAGAATTCTCTTTTTAAAAAAGGAAACAAAATTTTATTGAGGCCATATTGCTATATAAAACTATTATATAGATAAGAATATATACATATACTTTATAAATATATACATATACATATACATGCATGTACACATATACATAGATCCCTCTTATCCCACTCAATCTGATTTATTCTTATTTGCATGAACACAATAGATTTATCATGGGTTATCTTAAAGCTCAGAAAAGTGTGCTATGATAGTCAGAAAATGAAAATTTAAGAGAGTATTTTGGATATTTTAACTTCATACCTTTAAACTTATTTGAAAAACAATCTCATCTTGTTAAGTTTACAAGTAGCTACATTTCCATGTAGTTATAGCTATTAAAGATATCCCAATCATGTTGAAGAGTAATTTGCAGTAAGCCTGAAGCACATTATAGTCTTTGATTTGTAGAGATGAGCTACCATGACATTCATATATCCGATTAGTTCCCATGCCCTTTGAGTTTCTGTCACTGTTATCTGTATCTTGTAGTGCTGAACAATGATGTCAACTACAATATTGGATTTTTATAATTGTATAAGGCACACACATGCACACACACACACACACACAAACATAGTGTCTTTACATGTATTTAGTGTCTTGGGTTAGTCCTTTGGTGAGCACCACCACCAAAAATGGTGACTATGAGGAATTTCATAGGAAAAAAAAAGACCCCAAAATAAAATAAAGACAAAAACAAAACCCACCACCACCACCAAAAAACCCTTTGGGTCTCTGCTCTCAGAGAATGTGTTCTCATCAGGAACATACTGCAGGAGATCTTACAAAAAGAGTAATAGTCTTCTTGTTTAAGGAAATGTTCTTTAGTCAGATCATTATTGTATCGAACTGATGACACAATTAAGGTGTGGTTTGCAAGGTTTTCTTTAGTAAACCATATTTGGTCTCACACACTATTGGTTTGGAAAGTTTGTCTCCCACTTTGTACAGACAATGCTCTGCTTTAACATTTTAATGGGGCAGTGTGTATTCTAAATGGGCCTTTATATAACACTGGAGAACTTTTTCCTTAGATAGCGCAAGAATTCTAATGATGACCTGGATTGGATTGAACAGATGGTCATTTTTAAAAGTTCCTTTTGTATTTTTAAACATTTGGCTTTAGATATTAAAGTTTTATCGAGCTAAGCAGATAAACTGGACACTTGGGGTAATTGTCTGATAAGACAAACCATGGCCATTTTAACGCCCTTACAGGTGCAGACAGTGGGGTCTGTCCTGATCTCACTGAGATCAAAATATCAGATTCAATAACAGCCAGTGAAAAGTGCTTTGATTCACACATCAGGCAGTTTGAGGCAAGTGAAGGGCCAAGCAGGCTTGAAAGGTGTCTTCCTGAGGATTTATCCTCCAGACTTTATGTAACTTTATAAATATTTTCTACTAATGGTCAATCCCATTTCAAAATATAGGAAGTACTAGTGAACATTTTTTATACTTTCATACTGCTAATACTGATTTGGGATTTATGATGTTTTGTGTTTGTAAAGGAACTACTTGTCTTAAAAGTACTTTAGTACTCTTTTTAATTTAAAAAAGACATGCTGAGTGTCCAGACGAAAATCCAGGCATGGTTTCTAGGACACCGTGATACCTCAGTGGGCTAGTAGATTTCCAGCATCTTATGACCAGAAACTTAACCTTGTCATTAAATTCAACCTTGACCTGACTTGAGTGAACCGACGCACACTAGTGAAAGTCACAAGAGAAACATGACACACCATAAGACCTGTTCATTAATTTATAATTAGAGGATAGGAAATACAACTGACCAGCATACTATATTTGAAAGTAGAAACATAAATGCAGAGTGAAAAGGTATCTTGGTAAATCATAAGCAATGTGGAGTCCGAACTCTTCTGCCAGCTTCAGAGGTTCCTTTTCCCATGGTAGAATAAGCCTAAGATGATGTCAGTTTTTAAACAATATATGTATAGGCTATGTTTCTTTACATTAATGTTATATTTATAACATTTTCTGAATAATCCTTAATTTTCTTAATTGGAGACTAAGAATAGTCTTATTTAATTGGCAACATCTTATTAATAAACTATCCTTGTGTTATCTGAGACTGGCCAGTTCCTGAAATTTTTAAATTACCTTTTATTTGTTTATTCTGTGTGTATGTGTGGGCACACACATGCTGTGGTATGGACGTAGAGTCCAGAGAATAGCTTCTGGGGGTCAATTCCCTCCTTACAACATATGGTTCCATGGATAGAACCCAGGTGGTTATGGCTAGTGGCACGTGCCTTTCTTTGCTGAGCTATCTTGCTGGCCCAACTTGCTAGTTTTATTTTGTGTATATATATATATGTATATACATATATATATATATTGTATATATAGTGTATATAGATAGTGTATATATATATATATGTGTGTGTGTGTGTGTGTGCTAACTTCAGTATTTATATTTTGGAGGAAAGAATTATGAATTATTTGGATTCATATTGTATTGAATATTTTCTATTAATGGTCAATCCCATTTCAAAATATAGGAAGTACTAGTAAACATTTTTTATACTTTTATACTGCTAATACTGATATGGGATTTATGATGTTTTGTGAATATTTTTTCTGTTATAACCCATGTGGCATATGACAAAGAAAGGAAGAAGAGTACCTGTGTGTACAATTCACCTTTCTTTTCCTGGATGGTGACACATTTCTGGTGTCCTTGAGGAGCACTGAGAATTGAGTAAGTTAGGTGAGGTTGAAGAATAATGTCACTCCTAATTGCCATGTATGAGGGTTTGAAAAGATGTGATAATATAATTTTTTCAATAAACACACACACACAGAGACCCCTTTAAAATAATGTTATAGGGCTTCTACTAGGTCATGGTACTTGAGAAGCCAAGGATATTACTTAGCTTCATAGTAGGACTTTTGCATATTCACAGGTGACAGTTTCAGAGGTTCAGTACATTTTCATTCTGGCATGAAGCATGACAACATCCAGGAAGAAATGGTTTTGGAGGAGAAGACAAGAGTTCTACATCATAATCTGAAGGCAGCCAGGACAAGACCCTTTCTTCTGCCCTGGGTAGAGCTCAAAGGTCCAGAGAATTCTTAATAGAGGAAACTTAAATGGTTGAGAAACACTAAAAGAAATGTTCAATATCCTTAGCCATCAGGAAAATGCAAGTTGAAACTTACTTTGAAATATCTTATATCACTCAGAATGGCCATAATCAGTAATACAAATGAGAGCTCATACTGGCAAGAATATGGAGAAAGGGGAACACTTGACTGCTGCTGGTGAGAGTGCAAACTTGTGCAACCACTATGGAAATTAGTGCAGTAGTTCCTAAAGAAGCTGGGGGGAAAGTCTACCTCTACTCAATATACCAGCTATACCTCTTTTGGGCATACACCCAAAGGATGCTACATCTTACTATAGTGACACTTGCTCAACCTCGTTGATTGTGTCTCTATTCTAAATGGACAGAATGTAGAAACAGTCTAGATGTCCATCAGAGGACGAATTGATAAAGAAAATGTGGTATATTTATACAATGAAATATAACTGAACTGTCTAAAAATGAAGTTATAAAATTTGCATGTAAATGGATGGAACAAGAAAAAAAATCATCCCAGACTCCAAACAATAAATATGGTATGTGTTTGCTTATATGTGGCTATTAGCTGTTAAGTCTTCAATAAGCAGTCTATAATCCATATAACAACAGAAGTTAGGTATAGAGTAAGAAACTAAGGGGAGGACTGGACCACCCTAGAAAGGGGAAACAGAATGGATGGCTATGGATGGATGGGGAAAGAGGAGACTGTGAAACAATCAAAAAGGGAGGTGGAAGCAAAAGGAAGGTGATGGAGGGAATATACAGGAAGGCCATTTGATGGGTTGTATGGAAACCTACTACAGTAGAAGCTTCTTAAAAATATATACATATATGAAAGAAGTCTAAATGGAATTACCAAATAATGAGTGAGACAAAGCTCCAACTAGACATCTTTTCCCTCCAAATGAAGCTTCTAGTGCCAGGAATTGGTTACATCTAATTGTGTTGTTGGCTAAAGGGGTCCCATGGAAACTCCAAACAACTCAGACTATTGTCAAGGCTCTCAAAAGACTGATGCTGAAGACAAAACCTACAACAGAGAAATTGAGCTATTGCTTACCTAGAGCTTTCATCTCTACTGACTAATGTTCAGGGTACTGTAGGGCACTCTGCACTCTACCAAATGAGAAAACTAGCTCCAAATCCTTCAATCTACAATGTTGACTTGCCTGCAAGATGTGCGGGTACAGTAGTGAAAAAAGAGCTTATGGGAGTAACCAACCAATATCTGGTTGGATTTATGACCCACTCCATGAGATGGAAGTTATCTGTGACACTGTTCAGATGGCCAAAACCCTGAGATTGAATAGGTCAGAGACCTAGGAGAAAACCAAACACTATTGTTCTATTAAAGGAAAATAGCAATAAATGACTCCTAATGACATTCTGCTAGATCAGTCCCTTGCTCAGCCATCACCAGGGAAGCTAACTCTTATAGTAGATGGTAACTAACACAGAGTCTCAAAACTGGACAACGTGCAGAGAGAGATATTTTGGAACACTCTGTCCTAAATAGGATGTCTTCATTAACACCTGTCCAGGGCTCAGGGAGCTATGTGGAAGAAGCAGCAGAAATATTGCAAGAGCCAGGGAGAATGATAGACACCAAGGAAAGAAACAGTGCCTTTCAGACACAAGACAACTATACATATGAACTCACAGAGACTGTGACAGCATGCACAGGGCCTTCATGGATCTAAGTCAGATGGGATCCCAGTGATGAGAGAGTAAATAGACACCTCATCTTATCCCTAACCAAGACGCTATCTACAATTGATACCTGCTTGCAAAGGAAAATGTAGTTTTCTCCAAGGAAATCTCACTGGGTCTATTAACCACATTTAAGAATAAGCACTACACCCAGCAATAGACGGCCAACACAAAATGAACTCAGTGGTACTTCTGTAGACATGTTATCACATATTGCTTTTTGGGGCACTGTTATTTTAGTGGTCTATTCACTGTATATAATGGTTTCTTGTTTTGTGTTTTTATAGTGTGTGTATGTGTGTGTATTTCTTGTGTTTTTTTAAAATTCTGTTTAGTTGTTTGCCTGTTTGTTTTCTAAAGAGAAAGAGAAAGAAGGGTGTGCAGTTAGGTGAGTAGTAGAGGCTTTGGGTGGACTAGGGGGAAGAAAAAAGTATGATCAGAATATATGGCATGAAAAAATTTTCAAGAAAAATTCACAGAGTTTTGGGTTTAATGTCAGTAATCTAAGCCTTACAGTGTCAAGAAATCTATTGCAATTAGTCAAAACAAGAGTTAAAGTGAGAAAAATGTATGATCATCCTTATAGATACCAAAAAGGACCATTAACACTATTTATTGCCCAATTTCGATTTTTAAAAGTCTTTATAATATTGATAAATGTACTTTAAATCAAGAACCAGAATCATGAATGGGGAAATACTATGGATGGATTTTCATCAAAATCAGAAACAAGGCAACAGTGCTATTTGAAAGTGTTCTCAAAGCTAGTGTTTAATACAATCAAACACAAGAACGGAATAAGACATGTAAGTGATTTCCAAAGATATTGTTTAGTGTATCTAAACATGAGAAAGAAATAAGAAGCTTAAGTATTAGATGGCAGAAAACAAATAATACATTTATTTATAGATATGACTTAACACTTGGTGAGTTAGTGTTATATGACTAATCCCAGCCCTTGGGAGAAGAGGTCACATGATTATGGCAATTTCAAGGCAGGGCTACGTAGCCATACTTTATTCAAAAGAAAAAGACAAAGCAACAAAGCACTCACAAACAAACAAACAAACCAAAAAAAAAAAAAAAAAAAAAAAAAAAAAAAAAAAAAAAAGGAAAAAAGAAAAAGGGAGAAGAGAAGAAAAATACTAGGCAACCAGCAGCGTTAAACCAGTTCAATAAGCCATCGGTCATGCGATTAATTTGTGCAAAGAACAACACCACCACAAAACTGTACTGTGACTAAAACTCAGCTGGAGACAGGAGCGAGGAGGTTTTTGCCTTATTATTTATCACTGCATTTCCTGAGATACCCACTAAGGTTTTGTTGCTTGATTATTTTAAAAAGAAGTAATTTTCTTGTAGGTTAAGGAACAATAATGTGTCCTGACGTGATGAACTGACATCAAGCTGAGTCTCAATCAAAGTTATTTCCTTCCTTTGGAAAGCTCTCACTTCATGCTTGCTCCTAAACTGGAATTAAACTCTGAGGTAAGGCTCTGGTAGGACCTGCAATACATCTCTGATGGCCTTTCTTGAAGCCTGTAGATGAATAAGGCAGTAAGAGCATGGCCAGGACTGGAGCAGTACTTAAAGAGGCAGGATAAAGAGAACAGAGGGAGAGAAGCTGTGAGTGCTTCAGCATCTCAGCTAGTTCCAGCCTTTTCTGCTCCCTAGGTACCTATTATAGTAAAGATTTGGGTACTTATCTTTGGGGCATCCGCCCCAGGGAATAAGGACTAGCAGTTTTTCTTGGCCAAGGACCATGCTTGTCAGACCTTTTCCAGTTCAAAATCCACCCAATAGACAGCCACACCAGGCCCATCAGCTACAAACTGCTCTCCTAGAACATTTTTTATCTAAAGAATCAACTAAAGCAAAGAAAACCTTTACCCTATTTAAGTCCATAAATTTTGGCAAGCAATTGGGAAATTTATTAGGTATCAACAAGGCAGAGACTCACTTTTGAGGATGAAGTATTCTGCATTGACTTAATTCTATTGCCTTTTCCCTTCTCTTTCCTGATCTGTCTCTTATTCTCTTCCACTCTGTTTCTCTTCTCTTTAATCTTGAGCTTCTTTTTTGATAAATATGGGCCTTGAAACATTCATGAACTTGACAGAAACAGTGTGGTTGATTAATTTAGATGTATTCCAAAAACAGGGCTTTTTGGTTTCCAAAGAATCCTGACAGCCTGATACACTGATACACAGTATAAGAATGACTTAAACACCCATGCTTCCAAGTGCCTCTCCCTACAGCATACATTTTGCAACTCTCTCCTGTGGGTTGACTGCCCATAAGAAGCTACTTAAGAGTGGGATTATTCTACCTCAACTAGCAGGGAATTAAAAGAACAACAGAAATCTATTTTGCAGTTGACTGATCATTCAAAATCATTCCACCTTAAAATGTCAGTTAATGACATGGTAGGAGGCAGAGATTTTTAAGTACTTTGACTTTATTATTAGACTTTGCTGTAATTGTTACTCCATTTCAACAAAGTAAGCCAAAATATATTATATAAGCCATCTTATTTGAAGACTTAATTTCTATCTGTTTTATCCTAGCCAGATGCTAGATTCATAATGTCCAAAATCATAGGAACAATTAGTTCTCAAATAGTGCTTTCTCAATTGAGCATTGGCCTTTACTTCTTCTGTGGTCTCTGAAGCTATACTAACCTTTGAATACATTTAACAATCAATAATCTTTGGATATAATTAGCACTTCATTTGTTAGGAGATAGGATGCTGAGAGAATAGCCTATTGGAAAAGACACAATTGGAAGACACATAATGGTTATTCATTCTAAAATGTAACGAAGCTAGGTGTCCTAGCTATTCTTGTACCTTCAAGAGAGAGAAGCATCCAAGATGATAGCTTTAGTTAAATTTTCTTAGCAGTTACAATTTGCTAGGCACTCCAGCTAGTGCATTGCAATAATCATATTTATAACTCATAGCTACCATGTCAGAGACTCCCTCTTTTTATCCTAAATTTTCACGCAAAGAAAATTCATAGAGTTTAAATGACTTGTGTATACAAATAGAAGCAGAAACAGAACTTTTCCTGTATGGTCTGATTATAAACCTCAAATGCATAGTTCTTTTGAATATTTCATCAGCATGTATTCATTAACATGGGTTTCACTATGACCTTTTCATGCACTTGTGTTTTGATCATATTTACCATCCATTGGCCAGCTCCCCCGGCTCCTATTGAGTACCTTACTCTTCCAAACTAATTTCTGTCCCTTCTACTTTCATGTCTTCCTTTCTGTAATCTAATGAATTTCATTAGGGTTGCTTACAGGAGCATGGGTAAGGGGCTATTTAAAGAAACACGGACAATTCTCTCCACTATCCACTATTAATTGCTTATATAGTTTCAGAGAGAAGTGGGGCTCCCTCCCTCTCCATTACAGGATGTTTATAGGCCTAATAATTTAGTGCAGATCTCTGTATGTATTCACAACTGCTGTGACTTCAAGGTATAACATCTGTCACTCCTAGAAGATAATGTACTACAACACTTGACTCTTTCTTCCATCCATTATATTCATTTTGCTCTCTTTTGAAATGTTCTCTGAGCCTTGGAGGGGTGATATAGCTATCCCATTTGTGAACAGACATTCAGTGGTCACTTATTCTCAGCACTTTAACTAGTTATGAGTCTCCGTAGTAACTTCTACACACTGCAAAAATAAATTTCTCTGACCAAAGCTGACAGCGACACTAATCTGCTTGGTACAAACATAAATATTTAGAAGGAAACTAACTCATCAAGCACATCATGTCTATATAGCAAAACAATAGCAGTATCTTCCCCACTAAGGCCTATGACCTCCCCAGCTTTGGGCTTTTAACCTGTGTTACAGTACCAGAAGTGAATTCTCTCCTGTATATGTTGGCATTGTGGTGGTCTCAAATTCAACCAGAAAGAGGTTGTTCACTCCCATAATGTATTTGTCACTATTGCACTAGTGGGTACATCTGCCTTGCAGGTTGGTGATACAGGGTCCACAGCTCAGTAAGACTATTGCTGATAATTGCTTCCCATTAGCTTGTTTAGTACCTTCCAACACTGTGAGGGTTAGTCTGCAGGAAAGATGCTTTCTCCTCAGTTCCATTTAGATTTCTTTATGTCCTGCTACCAGAGTGGATAGTATCTTCAGCAATAGGGTTTTGTAACCCAGGTCTGATGAGTAATCAAGAGCAGCAATTGTTTTGGGAGTTCCAGGATCCTGACTAAAGAACTTGCATGGTAGAAACCTACCTCTAGCATTAGGATTTTCATTTAGTAACCTACGCACTTAGTGAGTAGCTTTATTCAGCCTCACAGTGTTCAAACTCATAACACTTAGGCAATTATTACAAACAATATAAAGTCAATGATGTTCTTGGGTAGCAATATAACTAGTAATGAAAAAAAATACCAGATCACAATGCAATGTGTGTCTAGAGACACAGAGCTAAACTCACTCCTTGGCAAGAACTTATTCCATCATCTTATAACAAAAATTTTAAAGGAGAGAACCACACAGATTTCTCTGAACGCTAAACAAATATTAATAATGTCGATCCATTTGGGTTTCCATAATAAAATGCTTTGATGAGTAATTTAAAAAAGATATAAAACAGAAATTAATTGCTCATGGAAGTGAAGCTTGGAAGTCTAAGACCAAGGCACTGGCTGATTCACTGCCTGGTGAAGGCTCACTTTCCTAGATGGTACCTTCTGTGTCCTTACATCTCAGAAAGGCAGGCAAGCTTCCTTGGGCCTCTTTAACAAAGCCACTAATTCCACAATCATGAGTAAGAGAAAGAATCTTGCTCGCACAATGGATGGATTATTGGTGTCCTTCCTATAAATGAAGGTTCATAGAAAAAGCAAGGAGGGAAAGCAGAGAAGAGGGGGAAGAATTTATGTTGACCCAAGCTGAGCTGTTGGAACTGGAATATCCTGAGAGAATTCCACTGTAATTGTTGATCTTCTGGATCTGGAATTAGACTGTGAGGTATGTGTTATGAAATTCAGATATGGATGTCAGCTTTCAGGCCCTCAGGGCTGGATCAGCTAGCTGGAAAATTACCAAACCTGGCAAATGAAAGGGAGAAATGGAGGCAATCAAGATTCTCAGATAACAGAGGCCAAATGTTTATCACATAGTGTGGAAAAAGGAGGACTTTTGTGCTCAGTGGGTGTCTGTGTTATTGGAGGTGGGGTAAAGGGAGCTAGGAGTCTGTCATCCTGTTATTTTGTATTTTTTTTTTTAGGTCTGAAAGAGCTGTTGGTATTCCTGAATTTTAGAGGGGCTAGGAGTCTGTCATCCTGTTATTTTGTAATTTTTTTTAGGTCTGAAAGAGCTGTTGGTATTCCTGAATTTTAGAGGGGCTAGGAGTCTGTCATCCTGTTACTTTGTAATTTTTTTAGGTCTGAAAGAGCTGTTGTTATTCTTGACTTTTATTTTTTTTTATTTTTTTTTTTTTT
>NC_045030.1:128264436-128279110 GCF_008632895.1 Mastomys coucha
TGTTTATCCAGTTCTATTGGCCAGAGCCTGGCAGTAGAAGCTCCTTAGGCATGCACACTAAGAGGTAGCATACCCTAGAGATAAAGAGCATGGGTTGATTTCAGAGACTTAATGATTGTCATGGTTACCTAGTCATTAACATGGCCAACAAGTGCCGCTTGAAATGCATTACAGTGCCTGAGTCTTGGGAATACTTTTTCTATCGACATTTTTATAGATGCAATTTATTTTTTGCAAGGTGCTGTAGCTTGTCTTATTCTTTTAAGCACTAGATATATGCCTTTTAATTATAAGAAGAAGCCTTGTGGATAGCATGTAATAAAATGAATTACAGGAACAAATTTCCACATGAAGTACTTTCCACAGTAAAGTATTAGTGACATTATCAAGGACTCAAGGACCTGGTAGTACCAACTGACTTTTGTTCTCATGCTTTGTTTTTCTGACTACCACTGATCTTTGTGATAGTACAAAATCTTTAATAATCAAATATCCAAACACAATACAGGCATCCTATTCCTGTGTATGTCTTAAAGAGAATAGAAAATCACCTTAATCCAACAGGATGTGGACAAAGACATTTTTTCCAACCAAGTCCATTAGACAATGTACTGTAAATTACAGAAATGGTACAGACACTTCTGCCTAATGTAGACAAGGGCAGTTCTTTTCCTTCTGGTTGTTATAGGTCTATTACTTTCTATGACATGGTTTAACTAGCTGACTGAGAAACTGTTTCTGCACAAGGAAGCGTTTAGGCTAATACTTAAGCAAAGTACTCACTACAAGCCTGGTAGAACTAGGTGCTTTTCATTGTTTTATTTTTGTTTCCTTTCAATTAACTGAGCAATGTTTTTGTTTTTCCCTCTTGGTGTCTACACATAGTTAAAGAAAATTTAAATGGCTATGTACATGCTTGTTCATGGCTCATTTAGAAAATATCTTTTATTTCTGTGTTTTTCCTTGGGCTAATGATAGGCAAACATCAATATACATCAATATACAAATTTGCTTGGAACATTTTCTTGGAATCCACTGTGAGAATGACAGCTTGAACAGCCACAGAGTAGGCATGCAGGGGTGGGAGATAGGAGGGAGAAGGAAAGAAGTCAGGAGTAGTTACTTCTCTGACTTGCAGACAGAACTTTCCAGAATTGTGTCTATGGCACAGAAATCACACCGTAACCAGTTGATATGTGCAGAATTTTCTCCATTTGAGTCAGCTAGGTCTCTTGTCAGCTAGTTTTTTTTTTTTGTTTTTGTTTTCTTCTTCCTATACATTTCTCATCAGTCCATTTATAAAATAAAAACAAGTTGTGTTAGAAACAACTGCCAAAAGTTTGCCCAGAGCAGGAAGGGAGCTGTTTCAATTATATGGAATCTTCTACCCTCATTTAAAGGGAAGCTCTGTTGATGGTTCAACATTTTGTTTGTTTGCTTATTTTTCAGTTATTCTTGATTGTTGAAAAAATGATATGAGTCAGAAAAAATATAAAGATAGAAATTGCTTAGAATTCTACAGCTATAGATTATGTTTTGAAGACAAGGACTTACACTATACACCAGGCTGTCCTTGTATTTGTGACAGTCCTCCTGTCTCATGCTAGTAAGTGCTGGGTTCCTGGTGTGAGGTACCATGTCAAGTCAAAGCCTTTGTAAAACCCAAGCATTGTAGAATTTTATAACTTAAAAGATAATTTCCTGAATTCCCCTCAATTGTCAAGCCAGCAGAATTATTTCTAGCTTACAGTGTGCACATTTGGAAAATATTTCTCTGTAGACACACTATACACTCTTTAAAGAAGACTAAGTTTGCTGGGAGCTTGTGTCTCTTAGAAAAGTGAGAGAAACGACGACACCCATGAAGCCTCAGCACTATGACCTCCTAAACAAGACCTGAGCAAGGATAACTAACACCAAGAAACTTACAAATATGGAAGGGGGGAATCTCGGGGGGGGGTTCAACCTTAGACAAAGACCTACAGGCAGCCATGGAAGGCTGTAGTACAAACAGCTTTCCCCAAGGGAAGAGCATTCCAATTGGTTATCCAATACCAAATGATCAACCCTGAAATCATAGACATACAAATAGCATTATATGGACTAAAAAGGTTTCATTTATATATTTAGAAGTAGGTGTGTGGTGTACGTATGTGTGTGTGTACGTATGTGTGAGTGTATGTGCATGCGCATGCGCGCGTATGTGTATAAAACATCAACTAAAGAAACAGAGGCCATGAATTTGAGAGAGAGCAAGTAGAATACATGGGAAAAGTTGCAGGAAGGAAACTGCATATTATATTTTAATTTCAAAGTAATTTTAAAGTCACCACACCAAAGAGTATTACTTAGCATATGCTTTCTTAGCTCTATCCTTTGCTTATGATATTTGAATACCACTATTTTCATTCAGAAATGGGTTGTGAATGTGAATCAACAAATATATCACATCATTTTATGAATCACTCAATATTTGATAAGATGTCCAAATATTGAAATGTTAACCAGTTTTTTTTCTGGTTATAAGTTACACATGCTTTTTATTAATATTCAAATTACACAAAATTATTTAAATTGGAAAGTAATAGTTTCATGTTCCCCTGTGTTCTGGGAAGACAGTTAATGCTGTCTTTTCTTACAGGATTTTTTTTTGTTGCAAAATATGGTATCACATTAGGTATATTATTCAACAACTTATATTGAACAATAAAGCAACAAAGTATAACTGCTGATGTCTAGAATTCTAGCTCTTATTTGTCAGAGGCAAATGTATCATCACACATTTTAGGCCAGCATGGTTGGGATCCAGGCCAACCAGTGCTATATAATAATGCCCTGTTAAAAACCAAATGATACCAAACTCAACCAACCAACCAACCAACCAACCAACCAACCAACCAATCAACCAACCTAAAAAATATCAATTAAGAAGCCAAACACTGATAGTTTTCCATGGTAAAATCCTCAGAGTGTTATAAGTATCTCTTGTATATTGTCTAGATGACATGTGGCTGAGGTCTTCTCTGTGGTTCAAGGATGAGGCCTGGTTACTAGAAAGACCAGAGATAGAACATTTTCCAACTGGAAGGACGGGAGAGGAGATGAAATTTGAATTGATTACAAGGGTCTATTTTTAATCAATTATAAATGTTAAGTGAATCCATCATTAAAAACAATGACAGACCATTAGTGAGCTTTCCAATCGCTGATCAAATGGAGTGTTCCCAGATGGTGGATCAGCTGGGAAGGGCAGAGAAGCCCTATACTCTTCACATATCTAGTCTTATGAATCTCTTCTGTGTTAGGCAGACTTTTGTTACTGAAAAATACTCAAATAAGCCAGTTTAATGGAGGGAAAATTTCTTTTGGCTCATTCCTTCAGAGGTTTCATCTCATCATGTTAGAGAGAGCATAGCAGGGGAAAGCTCACATCATGGTGACCAGAGAAGGAAGGCAGGGAGGCAAGAGAGGAAGGGAGGGAGGAAAGGAGAGAGATGGGGAGAAGGAAGGATGGAGAGAGATGTAGATGATTGGGGTTTTGTCATATTTGCAACTTCCTAGAACTTTCTTTTCAACTTTTATGATGGCTTTGTTGCTCATAATGTATAGTGATCAGTCTTTCCCTAAATTCAAGTCCATGTCAAAATATGGAAGTTATGGATTTTAAATAGACAGTTTTAGTTTTACACACATGCACACACAATCACACATGCACTTGCACATGCATATGCATGCATGCACATCCTGTTCTATTAAGATTAATTTGTAAGTAGAATTACTATGATTTTTGTAGGATCAATTCCTAGGTGAGTTTTTATTAATTCTGAGTTGAAAGCATGCATGTATTTTAAAAACCAAACATCTTATTTATATGCCCCAAGCTTTCAGACTCCTCTGCATTTCAGATCTGATATGAAACAGCCTATTTTACACCTTAATATTGTCTTAAACTCAAGATGTTCCCAAACCAAATTCATCATCTCTGCTTTCTCCTATCCTTTAACCTGTCCCCCACCTTCCTTATCTCAGTGAAGAGCTGCCAGTGTCATCTATTTCTATAAGCTAGAAATTATGACTCCTATCTCACAGTCACCTTCATATCCAGCTTATCCCAAGACTCGCGGATTCTATGTCATGAGTCTACTTGTTCCTCTCAGCCTTCATTACTATCACTTTAGTGTGAAGGAACAATCTTTCTTAATCAAATCACAGTAAAGGCCTCCTCACTGTTTTTTTTAAACAGTTTGATTTGCTTTTTAAAAGGTAATTGCTATTTATTATGTAAGCATACAAAGTGTCATTTAAATTATATTAAGATCCATATTTTCATACAGAAGAACAATTTAACACATTCTTAGAATTTAGGCTTGCTTTTCTTTTTGATTCATAGAAGGACAATATTTTACTTAATCTTTGCCCTTTTTTAACCTTCTCACTTTTTAAATTACTGCTTTCATTTTTTTAAAATTAGTTAAATAGGGGAAGTGGTCTAGAGAAATAGCTCAGCAATCAAGAGTACATTTTTCCCTTTTTTAAATTGGATTTTTAAATTTACATTTCAAATGATATCTCCTTTCCTGGTTTCCCCTCCAGAGGAAAAAAAGCCCTATTCCCTCCCCCCTTCCCCTGCTCACCAACCCACCCTCTCCCACTTCCTGGCCCTGGCATTCCCTTACACTGGGGCATAGAACCTTCACAGGACCAAGGGCCTCTCCACCCATTGATGACTGACTAGGCCATCCTCAAGAGTACTTGTTGTTCCTTCAGAGGGCCAGGGTCCATTCACAGAACCCACATGGTGACTCATAGTCATATATGACTCCAATTTTGAGGCTTTTGAACTCTCTAAACTCTCATGGTACCAGGCACACATGTATTGCGTATACATATATGTATATATGTATGTATATGTATATGTATGTGTATATATATATGACTCCAGTTTTGGGGCTTTTGAGCTCTTCTGAACTCTCATGGTACTAGGCACACATGTATTGCATATACATACATGTAGGCATAACATTCATATAGGTGAAATAAAATAAACTGAAAACTATTTATTATTAGCATGCAAAGAAATGGGTTTAATTGTGATGTTTTAATGCATATATCAAATTACATTTTGTTCTTACTCTTCTCTAACTGCTGATGCCCTTATGTCTGTTTTTCCCCTCTTGATGGTTCTCTTTTAGTCCCCAAGTAGTTTTCCCTATGTTTTCATAACATGTATATTCCATTAGACCTTCCCTTTAGACCTCTTTCTTTCCCTTACAATTGTCTTTTCATTTTCATGTCCTAATCGTGTGTGTGTGTATGTGTGTGCGTGTGTGTGTATGTATATATATGTAGATATTTCTAGCTTCTATTCTGTTGTTATGATAAAATACTCTTACAATGAATAACTCTGGAGAGAAAGGGATTATCTGAGCTCACAGTTCCTGGTTACAATCTATTATTATAGGGAAATCACAGTGGCAGGAAGTTGAGGCTGCTAGTCACATCAGATGCACAGTCAAGAGCAGAGAGAAATAAGTTCATGTATGTTCATTTGCTTGCTAGCTTGTGCTTAGCTTCATCACACTCCACTCTTACACAGTTCAGGACTCTCTGCCTAAGGAATTTTGCCACCGAAGTGGGTGGATTTTTCCATGACAATTAAAGATAAGCCCCTATAGACCAATCCAACGGAAACAACCTTTCACTATTACTCTCTTTCCACGTGATTATGTGTTGTGTCAAGTTGACAATTAAAGCTAACTACCATATGGTGTGTGTGTGTGTGTATGTGTGTGTTCATGTCTAGGTTCCACATGTGCCTAAGTTTGGCTTATTTCATTTAACACAATGATCTCCAGCTTCATCTGTATTTTCTCTGTACAAATGTTATGATTTCACTTTTCTTCATTAATGAATATAACTCAATTTTGTGACAGCACATTTTTTTTAAAAAAATTCTACTTAGCTATTGGACATCTGAATTGGTTCTGTGGCATGTTAACTTAATCTTTTAGGCATGTGCCTAGACATGGTAAAGCTGGATCATGCAGTATTTCTATTTTTAGTTTTGTTTTAAATTTTTAAAACTTTCAAATTTATTTTTCTCTTGTAGATTATACCCAGACTGTAGTTTTTCTTCTTCCTCTCCTCCCAGTCCCCTTTCCTCCATCCATTCCTCCTCCACTTCCCTTCAGAAAAAGGCAGAACTTCCAGGGGAATCAACGAAATATGGCATATCGAGTTCTAATAAGAGTAGGCTCCTCTCCTTTTATTAAGGCTGGACAAAGGACCCAGTATGAGGAAAAGGGTCCCCAAAGCAGGCCAAATAGTCAGAGACACTCCTGCTCCCACTGGTAGGAGTCCCACAAGAAGACCAAGCTACACAACCATAACATATATGCAGAGAACCTAGGTCAGTCCCATGCAGGCTCCTTGATTCCTGCTTCAGTCTCATACTAACATTTATAGTGGCTACTCCAGTTTATATTCTTCCTAGCAGTGACAAGATGCCCTCTTTATCTATATATCCTTGGCAGTCTTTATTGTTATTGTTTACCTTGATAGCAACTTGGAGTAAAATGAAATATCAAAAGGATGTTGGACACCTTTTCAAATATTTATTGACAATGTATGTTTATTCCTTTGAGATCTGTCTATTAACTTGTCCATTTATTCATAGAATTGTTTTTATATTTAATATTTGTAGTCCTTTATAGCTGATAAATATTAACATCGTACCTCATGTACAGTTGGCAAATATTTTCTCCTATTTTGTAGGTACACTTCCACTACTTTTAAAATCTAAAAGCTGCTATGATTTGTTGCATGCTCATGGCAACCCTTCCCATTGGTAAGCTGATCTCTTCAAATATCTTGCCTTTTTTGTCCTTATTTCTTTTTTAAAAAAATCAGTAAAAATTAATGTCACTATATACTCCCCACCACCACTAATCAACAAATTTGCTCTACTATCGTTTATGAATGTGCCTTTAAAAAATTGCATAGCTTCAAGATTGGTCTCAAAATTTGGTAGTGTCTAATGTTTCTTCTGTGTTTTACTATTGCCTTTTTGAAAATAGTTATTAAAGTGACCAAGTCAGACTTTCTCCACTCTTCTCAAATTATGACCTTGTTTACCTACCCATCCTATTTAGCAATAAACTCTTCATCTTTAGTTTGGATCCATCTCTCTCCTACCTCTTCCATGACCTTATTCCATAGATTATCTTTTTTCCCCTATAGTTTCAACTTTATTTCAGCTCTTTTCATATTGGATTTTAATATGAATAACATGTTCTCATTAATGTGAATGATTTGCTTTCATTAAAAAGGCAAAAACCCAATGAAATAAACAATCTCTTGTTTTACCCTACACCCTCCTTCAGCTGTTGTCCTGTTCCTTGTCCTCTCTTTCCAGACACACCACTAGCAAGACTTGCATATAATCCCTAATTCCACTTGTTCCCCTGCCCTTCATGGCCATCTGCTTTGCATCACCAGCTGTCCTACAAAATTACTAACACCAAGGTCATAAATGACCTAATTGTCACTGGATCAAATAGTAATGCCTTATTTTTGTACTTAAGTGATTTCTTCCTAGCATTTAGGTACCTTCTAACTCTAAATGTTATATCTTTTATGGAAGAGAAATTTAAATATATTTACTTAAAATCTAGCTACTATTGATAGTTCATTTCAACTCTCAGGGAAAAAGACACGGTGTAAGGAAAGCTTTTTTTTTTTTTTCCCAGAAAAATAAATAGAACCAACTCTTTGCAATGTAGATGTTAAATGAACTTATTTATACTTCAATGAAGTTTATAAATTAAACACATTAGGCAATCATTCATTTGCATTTATTTCAGCATGTCTAAATAATGTGCTCCAGCATATGACTGAGTCATTTTACTTTGTCAAATTTTAAGTAAGTCCGTAGAAATACTCACATTATATTTATTTATTTATCTATTTATTTATTCATTTATTCTGAGTAGAAGAAACACATGCAGGTCAGAGGACAATATGCAGGAGGTGGCTATCTCATTCTACTGTGTGAATCCTAGGGGATCAAACTCAAGTCTTTAGGCTTGGCAGCAGGCACCTTCATCCACTGAGTCATGGTGCCCACCATGAAAATGCTTTTATAAAAGGTGAAGAGTGAGTACATGGGGAGAAAAAATACCTTGCTTATTAATCAAGTATGAAACTTACCTAAAATTAAAACAGGTAACATTTTAAAGAATATGCATACTTTAGAAACTCACAATATTTCTGGATTAGTTACTTTTCTGTTGTTGCTGTGATAAAATACCACAATTAGAAGCAACTTACAGAAAGAAGAGTTTATTCTGGCTTTCAGGTTCAGTTCTAGTTTTCATCATGGCAGGGAAACCTGGTAAGAAGCAGCAGGCATCATAGTATAGTAGGAGGATGAGAGAGAACACACTCAACTGTAGGCATACAGGAGAGAGAAAAAGAAAGAGAGAGAGAGAGAGACAGAGAGAGACAGAGACAGAGACAGAGACAGAGAGACAGAGAGAGAGACAGAGAGAGAGACAGAGAGAGAGAGAGGCAGAGAGACAGAGACAGACAGAGACAGACAGAGACAGACAGAGACAGAGAGAGACAGAGAGAGACAGAGAGAGACAGAGAGAGACAGAGAGAGACAGAGAGACAGAGAGAACCTGAAAATATGGCAAGGCTATGAACTCTCAAAGCCTGTCTTCAGTCAAGTTGTACCTCCTAAACCTCCAAAAACAGTGCTAGTAACTGGGACCAAGGATTTAAATGTCCCAGCCTACAGGGAACATTTTTCATTTAAACCATCACAATAGAGATGGATTATCTCTATAATTCCAGCTCCTAAACAGCAGACTTGTTAATATATGTGTTCATTTTGTCCGATTTTTCCTATGGCAAAACTAATATACAGTGTAATATTTTTAGAGGAAAAATGAATTATTCACAGTGTATTTTTCCAATATCAATCACAGTGTATTGGTTTGTGTTCCAGTCAGTGTATATAGATCTTCATTTTTCTTAAATGCTTTTCATAGTAAGAGTTTACTACAGTTTGAAGAGGTATCCTGTAACACTGTTTATAAGAGCTTGCTACTAAAAACAATGTACCTTGTGTGAGCATCTTGGAAGCAAATTCATAGAACTAGAATTAAAATATATTAATGTAGGCAGAAGAGATACCTCAGAGGTTAAGATCACTGTCTGCTCTTGCAAAGGTCCTGAATTCAATCCTCAGCAAACACATGTTGACTCATAATCATCCATACTGTGATCTGGTGCCCTCCTCTGGCATGCAGGTGTACATGCAGATAAAGCACTCATTAAATAAATAAATAAATAAATAGGTAAGTAAGTAAATAAATAAATCTTAAAACATGTTAATGCTACAAATGTTTCATAGAAATACATAATTATAAATCTCAAGCATTCTCTCATTCATACTTACCCAAAATTTATTTTTCCTTTAGTGTGTGGATGCAGTGCTATTGTGATGTCATTTTACATCCATTACAATTGTAAGGGGGGATTGATGTTTATTATATTTATTTTTATATATGAAGAAACTAAATCTTTGAGAATTGTTACCTTTCTATTGTTGAGATAAAACACCATGACAAAGGCAGCCTATGGAGAGGATGATCTATTTGGGGCTTATGGTTCCAGAAGGTAAGAGTCCACGATGGTAGAGCTGAGGCATTATGGCTAAAGCTGGAATCTGAAAGCTTATATCTTGAAACTCAAACAGGAAAGAAAAAGAGAACTGAGGATAGATGTTGTCCTATGGCAAGGCCACACCTCCTGAGAATCCCCAAACAGTATAACCAACTGTTGTGGGACTTTCTCATCCAATCCACCAGAGAAGAAATGGAAATGGAAAGACATATTTATGAGTACATGGTATTAAAGTTAGCATTTTAATCAGAGTGTTGCGCTAGAATCACCATTATATATGCATATATATGGTTTTTTGGGGGGGTTGTTTTTCAAGAAAGGGTTTCTCTGTGTAGCCCTGGCTGTTCTGGAATTCTGTAGACCAGGCTGGCCTTGAACTCAGGAATCCGCCTGCTTCAGCCTCTCAAGTGCTGGGATTAAAGGTGTGTGCCATCACTGCCCGGCCAAATATACGATATATTTATTTTATACATATAACTGTCTTGTCTGCATATATGTATGTGTACCCCATGAATTCTTGGTGCTTACAGAGGTTGGAAGAGGAGTTAAGGATGGTTGTGAGCCACCCTATGAGTCTGGGAACTAAACCCAGGTCTTCCTCCACAGCAACATTCTTTTTAAATGTTAATTTTACTTTTCAGACTTAACTTAGAAGTTCAAATAGTAGCATACAAAACTTACTGTTCTGTTCCCATCTATGTATCTTCAGTGCTTTGTAAATGGCATGCATTGAGTAAATGTTTTTAATTTACCAATAGCTAAATATAGCAAAAATAATAGTAAAAATAAGGAATTGGGGAGATGGCTCAGCAGTTAAGAACACTTCCTGCTCTAGCATATTATGCAAGTTCAGTTCCCAGGACACACATTGGGCAGCTCACAATCACTTGTAATTCCAGTTCCAGGGCCATTCAATGTCCTTATATGGATTCCCTGGCAACTACACTCGCATGTGCACAATGCCCACACACATATAATTTTAAAAATAAAAATAAAACTTTTCTTTAAAAAATAAAAATTTTAATCCCAGCACTTGGGAGGCAGAGGCAGGCGGATTTCTGAGTTCGAGGTCAGCCTGGTCTACAGAGTGAGTTCCAGGACACCCAGGGCTATACAGAGAAACCCCGTCTCGAAAAACCAAAAATAAATAAATAAATAAATAAATAAATAAATAAATAAAAATAAGAGTCATAGTTATTCTTTACTGAGTTAAGCTATCTGGATACTATTATCATAGAAGTTCATTTGTCTATTAGATCATTGTTGTGGATGGCCCTGGTACTATTGTATTTTGATGTTAATTCCCAGGAGGGGTTGTCTGGAATGAGGAATGAGTCATGTACTCAGGTGACTTCTTGTGAACCAATCCCCTAATGAATAAAAGAATCAATCACTGAGCAAGTAGGCGGGGCTTCCGGGTTGGATGGAGGAAGAGAGGAAGCAGGAGAGAGTTAGGGACTTTTTGGATGGGGATTGGGAGAGGGCAAGATGTAGCTACTAGTGTCTCCTAGCTTATGGTGAATCTGCCAGGATCTCCAGCAGAAGATTTAGATTTAATATAGTTTACAAGATTGGGATTCTAGTTGTTGCGCTCTGCAATTGAGTTACCATTGTTCATGAACTAAGTTTGTGTGGTGTTTTCCTTCACACAGTAATTCGACTGGGTTCAAGAGAGAAAGATAGTGGCAACGTGTGGATTTGCCAGATGTGCACCACAAAGACCATAGTGGTTTTGAAGCATGGGGCTGGTGTGGTAGCGACCTGCCAGTGGGAACTTAGCAAGCTGGGTGGAGAGATTTTGGAGCTCTGGGCCAGAAAGTCTGCTGAGATGAGAACACCCAGCTGCTCCCCAGTGCCCAACGTAGTGCAGGAACTTGCCAATCTTTTTTAATATTTCCTGCAACAGATCATTGTTTCTCTAGAGTGCTGTGGTTATTCCTAAGAAAATTTATGCCTCCAAACTATAACTCATTCCTTTAACTTCCACATTAATGTGGCTCATTCTGTAATGTATTAAATTGCTATGTGTTTAATACATACTTTCCAACTGATATCTAGGCTCCAAAAAAAAGCATATAATTTTCCCTTTCATTTCATTTCTGTATCTCTAGAAAATTATGCCCGTCATATAATAGGTGAAAACTGAATAATCACCTTTTGATATAGGTTTTAGGATTTGCAATTATGTCATTAGTGCCAAGAAACCTAGATCTGTGCTCCATATCAAATGGAAGGACTCCAGTCTTCAAACAGGTTCAGGGCCTTAGAAAAGAAGGAAGCTAGGTAGCGTTTGTCAAGTTCCATATATGCATGGGACACCTAAATTCAATTTCCTATTCTCATCACAATGCTTAAAATAGTTTTTTTTTAAATTTCCATTATGTTGACTTGAGATACTATGCTTATAATAGTTGAATATATCAGCTAGATAGCCCAGCTAGGAGAACATTGAACAGCTAATTAATGTCAACCGTGATTCCAAATCTCAATGACTGTCAGAAAGTCAGTACAGTTTTCAGCAATTCTCACTCTTGTCACAAAAATGATTGAGTCTAGTTGCACTTTACACATCCCAAAATTTATGTTTTAATTTATTGGGAAGGACACTCCAGTGCCACAGTGTGTGTGTGGAGATCATAGAACAAGTTGCAGGGGTCAGTTCTCGCTTTCTACCATGTAGGTCTTGAGGACATGAATTCAGGTCATCAGACTTGGTATCAAGTGCTGTACCATCTCACCAGCCTCTGGCTGCACTTTCAAATAGTGATCATTGAAGTACTAAAAAGTCTATGTATAACTATATATCCTAACATTGCTGCTAAATGCATGCCAGTGTACCATTAAATATTTCTCAATTTTTTTTTTTGTAGTCTGAAATAAAAAAGTTTCAGTTTTGCTTAAACTACCATTGAAAGCACATGAAAACCAGCAGTGGAACATTTCTATCTTAGCCACTTTGGAAATCAATGTGGGGGGCTGGAGAGATGGCTCAGCAGTTAAGACCACTGACTGCTCTTCCAAAGGTCCTGAGTTCAAATCTTAGCAACCACAAATGCTGCAGGCTGTCTCTCATATGTAAGTCCTAGTTTATAACTGTAAACATGTGCAATAGACATGGGGATTAATGCACATAGAGCCAAAAAAAAAAAAAAAAACCCAGAAAAGGACTAATAAGAGAGCAGAATAGGATGTATGTGATACAAAAGGGAAAGGAGGAACTATGTGCGTAAGAAGATGAAGGTGGATAGCACTACATTCAGAAGGCTTAGGTTGTTAAATGAAAGTCCTAGTTGCTAGAGGTGGGTTGGTCCTGGAAGTCTCCAAAACAATACAGACAATTGCCATTGCTATCAGTAAACTACCAGAAAAACACAGTACGACTGTATTTACTGAAGAAACTTTGGTTGTCAGATGTAGAGAAAATGCAGTGGATCTTAGCACGAATCATCTTCCCTGTGGGCTAGTCCTTGAAGTTCCAGTAGGTGCTAAGCAGGGATCTGGGGGAGAACTGTCAACACAGTCTTATTCAGCTACAGACTCTGTGTTTAACAACACTGGCCACTCGGACAAGTTGAGCCTACTGGTGCTACAGCAATAAGTCTGCTATTATGGTTGCAAATAATTGTGTTCTGGTTGTCTCTGAGACCATTTACATAGGAAGAAATTCAATCTTGCTGTGTAAACCTTGTCAAAAGCCTAGGGAAGTTCCTTCTGTTGTTTACTAATTGAACACAATATGCTTGTTAAATTTCTTTCTGAATATTTATGTCTATGCCCAATAGCTCTGTTGCTGTCAACTTTGGTCACAGAAAGGTCTTTTTGTAGTGTATGAATGCTACTACAGAAATTCATAACTGACCGAAGTATTAAGAATAAATGATGGTTGAATCCCAAGCCATGAATACGACAATATCTATATCAGTTTCTCCACATCATAGGGAACGACAAAAAGAACAAGAGAAAAGAATGTAGATCCAGAGAGAGAGGGATAGAATATTGTGGAATACTGACTTCCATTCATGGCATGGTCATTATAGTCATGAATTTAAGCACTTGCAGTTACCTGCCCCAAATCTGCTCAGACATTTTATCATAGATAGAAGCAGGACTCAGGAGTCCACCCCTCCTGGAATAGCTGTTGGTAATGAGTGATTACTGGGAGAAGGAGAGTCATTTTTTTTTCAAGTAGTACAGACACTGGCATGTTGCCTATGCTCTAGGAAATAACATTTCTCCCATGTTTATTCAAGCAAACCCAATGGTTGTCAAATCCCAAAGCAAACCCAAAAGATACAGCAATAATAAGATAAATACTTGAGAAGACAGAGGGTTATATGGGAGTGGCAGTGTTGTAGGGAAAGGTAATGGGATTGAAAATAACCTAAATATACTATATGCATGCATGAAATTATGGAGAAAAAAGGAAATAAAATGAAAAAAGAAAAAAATTGGAGCTGTAAACACCCTGTTGTGGAAGACAGAGAGCCACATGGGTCCCCAACCTCTCTTGAGGATTTCTACACAATTGATGCTTGATGGGTTGGGGGAGAGGTTTATGTGGGCAGCAGAGACCCTTTTTTCAGTGGTATAACCACTGGTAAGATATCCATATTCCAGTACACAAGCTGTCACCTATGCTCAAGTAAACACTAATGAGACTCATTGGGTCACAGATAAAGACATGAAAGTTGAAGGCATCTAGTTGAGAAGAGGAAAGAGAAAAATGGAAGTGGGAAGAAAGCTAAGAGATTGATGTAGGAAAAAATGACTAAAATACATCATGAATGTGATTGAACATGCTATCATGAAAATCATTAAATCATTATTAGGCATAACTGACACAAGCTAATAAAACATTAAAACAAAGGCAGAGGCTTAATATATTTAAAGCGTGGGGCTGGAGAGATGGCTCAGTGGTTAAGAGCACTGACTGCCCTTCCAAAGGTCCTGAGTTCAAATTCCAGCAACCACATGGTGGCTCACA
>NC_045030.1:128279951-128289055 GCF_008632895.1 Mastomys coucha
TGTGTGTGTGTGTGTTTCATTTGTGAATCCAGAGAGCTCTTGGGTGGGTGCAATGCGTGAGCAACCCACCAGAAGCCAAAGTGGTTTAAATAATTCACTGCTACAACCTGCAGCTTTCCAAGTAGGTTAGGCTTCTGAGCCCCAAGGATCTGACATTAACTAGAATGGAATATATCAGAAACAGAAAATCATGAAAACTTGTTAAAGAATTAAAAGTGATTGCTTTCAAAAAGTCCTTCCAAGCCCTAGAATTTTTTTTCTTGTCTGAAACTACCTCTCCAGAACTGAGATCAAAAGTGTGCGCCCTAACGTCTGAGTCATTTATGCGGGTTGTGGGTGATTGACCTCGGGTCCTCAAGCTTACAGGAAGGACTCTGCTGACTGAGTTATCTCCCTAGTATTCTATTTCAAAATTTGATTTTAAAGTTAGCAGAGTAATGAGTTTTATAATGACACCGTCATACACATACTCCATTATACCTAAGTTTTATACTACAGAATGTAATTCATCATCCTGACTAATGATAAATAACTTACAGGAAATTCATCCTTCCCTTCAGTAATGTTTCACTATAAAGAATATTTTCAACAATATTAAAAAAAAATTAAACTCCATTATGCTGACATTACCGGAAGTAGTGTTCATTTAGCAACAAGTCCCCTTTATTAGACCATTTATTAAACTGAAAAAAGATCATACATTCTGGCTTCTACTCAAGTAGGGATTTAATTAAATAATTTAATTTGTTACTACTTGAAAAGTACATTCGCGTCTTCAGCTTTAACTGGCAGTGAGGTGTAGGCAGCCTTCTTGGCCCCAACTTCCTATCTAACAGAAAGCAATATTGAGATTCAACAATGAACATCATATGCTTCCTATGTAAACTCTGCTCCAAAACGGCGTGAGAACTTATGTAAGTCCTGCTCAAAATATTTCCAGTTAAATATTTTACTTAATAGCAAGTTGCTTGGATACTGATAAACAAATGCCTCATTCAGAGCCTCTGCTATAAGGGCAGCAGCAGCCACTGGCCTGTGCTTTACAGTTTGCTCTGGCCTCTTGGCTGATGGAGGCCAATTAATAATCTCTACTATATTTGGGATTTGGCTCTTTTCACTTTTTAATCAGATAAATAGAAAACACATTTTCATGGTGCCTGAGTAGAGGGGATAACACATGTCATAGGGGAGGAGGTGGCTCTATGGTAATAAATGGGGTAGAATCCACGCTGCCCGTACTCTGACTCTGTTGCTTCTTTCTGTAGGGTCACAATGTTGGCAATTGGAGCTTTGAGGGCAGCACGTTCATTTTCAAGTGTAGAGGTTTCCTGTAAGGCTCCCCAGTGTTCCTGTCTTCAGAAGAGCTTCTACTAGAAACAAACTTGTTAAGAACACATGCCTGTGTGGGCTTTTCAAAGCCAGGAAAGCTATCCTTGAGTGAAGGCTTGGACCTAATCTCTGCCTCAAGTCTTGTCAAGCACTCTTCTTGTGTGACTACCCATCTAGCATTAGCAAAAGATGCCACCACATCCTCTTGGTGGTTGGGACTCCATTCTGAGAAACATTGAAAGGGAAATTCATACTAATGTATCTCTGAATCTGGGCCCAAGAGTGCAGTTTCAGTCCACCCAGCATGAGATGAACTAGATGAAACATGGATTCCCAGTCTACAGTACCAATTACATACTTACTCCACTTTGTTTAAAAAAAAAAAAATCATCAGCAGTAGGCATTTAATGTAGCCAAGCACTTAAAGGGCCACGTCTCCCTACATTTGCATTTTAAGTACTGCAGATGCACATAGCAGCATACCATCCACAAAGCACACTGCTATCCAGAGGCAGTCACCTTCTCCAGCTACTTCTCAGGTCTCTTTACAGTTGCACACAATCTCTTTCCATGTACACACTGAACTTTGAGAAAAATATTTAGAGGGAAAAATCAATAAAAGCTGTCTATTAATGACATTAATAATTCAAAAAACAAATCAAAATAAAATTACTTTTCATGGTTATCAGAAAGACAAAGATGAAAAAAAAATTGACTCCCAGCACCATGAATAATTTGGCAAAGTACACATTTTTTTTTCATATTGTGTAGGATGCATGTAAAATGTTGCATATTTATTTTTATCTGAAAGATAGGTTGGTATGATATGCTATAGTCAAATATAATTGACTCCCTGAACCATGAATAATTTGGCAAAGTACACAGTGCAGTGCTTAGAAACAATGAAATATCTAAACTCCTAGGACAAATGTATAAAATAAGATTAGTGAAATAAATAGTTTTTGTTTGTTTGTTTTGGTTTTTCAAGACAGGTTTCTATTTGTAATCCCAGTTGTTCTTGAACTTGCTCTGTAGACCAGGGTGGTCTCTGCCTCCTGAGTGCTAGGATTAACGGCATGCACCTCCATGCCTGGATGTGAAACATATATTTATAAATCATGTTATAAATTATTGTATTTGTATTATTGCATTAGGTATTAGTATATCATATATAACATAATATTTACTGCTATTATTAGTATATCATATATTAGCATAATATTTAAACTTGAAATAGGAACGAGAGATTTTATCCTTCTTTTATTTTAGGTTTCCTATAATGAAAGATGCCATTTTCATAATAAAAATTTCAAAAGTGATGATATATTGTCATCAGAAATCATTAAAGTTATTAAATAAAAAAATCCATATTATATAATGTCTTATACATACAGCATACTGCAAGTTCCTTTCTGGTGCAATTCAATCAGATGACAGTGTGTTTTCAGATAAGTTATATGTTACATATTAAAAGAGTAATGCCATACCTTGGTGAGAGTGTAAAGTGCATTGAAAGATATTTTCAAAAATTCATATTGCTTCCAAAAATGAAAGAAGGGATATGGAAGTGCAAATACTCTGGACTATGCAAATCTGGTGCCAGAGCAATGCACATTGGTCTCATCACGATTCAAATGGTGTGGGAAATTTCAAGTAAGATTTTCCAATGTGAATCTGCCTGGATAAAGAGTCCTTGAAAAGTAGCCCAAGATCCCACAGAGACTTACTAACCACAGACATTGAAAGTGGAAAATGTTAAGAGAAAAACTGGTCTGTTCTCTGGAAGAAAGGGTCAAGGATAGGGTGAGGGCTATGGAGATGACTGTTACGTATGTAGCTTGGTAATAAAAAACAGCCTTCTGACATTCAACACTGACATTCTTGAGCAGCTTTTGCACAACAGCTGCATTAAATCAGTCTTGTCAAAATGTCCTGCTTTCCGGTAAGAGAAGAGGCCCATGGAAGAGAAAAATAACTTACAGGATGACAAGGAGCACATGATGAAGGACTTGGGAGGAAACAAAATGGCAATTAAAAAAAAATACCTACCTGCAAAGCTTAGTAATACTTGCCCAAACTGTGTCTCTGATGAATAGAAAATATCATTTTCTATATGTATGTGTGTGTTTACATATGTGTATGTGTGCTTAAGTATATTTATGTGTGTGATGTTTACCTTATATGTGTAGACCAGAGGGTAATCTTATCTTGGGTGTTATTCTTGGAGTGCCTTCCATTTTTTCCTTGAAAGCGGGTCTTTTACTGCTCCAGAAATCATCAAGCAGACTAGGATGGCTGGCCAGGGAGACCCAGGGATTTGCTTGTCTCTGCTTTATCTCTCTGAGGCTGGGATTATAAGAGCATACTGCCATGCTCAGCTTTAAAATATAAGTTCTGGGGATTAAACTCAGGTCCTCATGCTTGCCTGGTAAGCATTTTACCAGCTGAATGGTCTCCCCAGCTTCAAATGTGAATATTTTCTCAACAACTTAATAAAACAGGGTATATGTGTGGCATCAGCTATTACTTTTCAAAAAGAAGATCAAGAGTAAGGAAAAAGTAAATTGCTAAGAACTACAGCAAGTCCTCCTTCACCACTTATTTGGAAATAAGGATATAAGCAGAAAACAAAGAAATCTACAAGCAATTGATTTCTATCCAGCTGTAGGACTAAAGATGAAAAATAAGCTCTACGTGATTTGTGTCCTGCTTCTCCAACTAAGAACCAGCAAGAATTCTATGGTGGCAGTGATGAGAAGCATTTGGATTTATTGAGCAAAATCTCAGCTGTGTCCAGGAGATTCATTAGGAGCCTAGGGATAAAATCAGACGTCAAACGTTCTAGAGAAAACAAGAGAAGATATTTTTGGAAGAAAACTGAGAAATTGATGGCATAAGTATGAGTCATGAGGTGGCAGAACTTCAGAAAGATACAAGAAGAGGGAAATGAGCTGTAAAATGACCCAAGCCTATTCAAATGCACTGGATCTCTGGCCTCAAAGGAAAGGGTACCTGTGAGAGAAGCTGGCCATAGAGGGCCACTATACTTCACAGTATTCTTTTAGATAAATAAAGGCTGATAAAAACAAACAAACAAACAAGCAAACAAACACCAAAAACAACTAGGTCATCAGAAGAAACCAGATAAGGAGACAGTAGTTGGAACTTTGTTGTAAAATGCTATGTATTTAGGGAGATTCATTCCAAAGCTCAGTAGAGTCACTGACACAAACAGGACCAATCACTATTTGAAAATAATACCTTCACAGATTCTTTCATGAACAAGACATAAGGAAAACAGAGGGAGACTCCTCACACAGTACATGAAAATCCAAACCCTAGAATTATGCTTCAGAAAATGGGGTCAAACACATCAAAGAGAACTGTGTACCCATCAAGAGATATTTGAAGACAAAACAAGATCTACTTTAAAAGATGTTCTGTGGAGAAAGAAAACTTCCCTTTGCACTATCACTAGAGTAAACTGAGAAAAATGAAAGGCAAACAAGTAAAACCCACATTCTGTGTACATGTGTATGCCAGCAATTAACTTAAAAGACAAAGGGAGGAGTTCCTATCTTCAGAGTAAACAGTATCCATATTTTCTGTTGATTTTGTTTGATCTGAGACTCAAAATTCAAGACCCTATTCTGACACTGGCACATTTTTCCACCTTAGTGGACCAAAGGGAGTAAAATTTACTGCCAACTAGAAAATGAATCTCAAGTTTATAAATGTTTGGATTTTGTAGAATCAGCAGAAACAGACAGTTGATCTCTAATATTTTAAAAGTGCTGTCAGTATCCAAAGAATTATAGGAGCCATTCCAAGCATTAGAAAATGAAAACTTTAATTGCATTTTCTGTTACATTTGGTGTCTTGAACTCTTTCACTCTTGCAAATAGTTTATGATTCCAACTTTCAAGAGATATTGTAAAGATTTATAGGTCCCTATGGAGTATTAGTATCAATTTCATTCAGAAGTTGGTAAATAGCCATATTACGTATGAATTGGCAAAGGACACAGAGTTGAAGACAAAAACCTTATAGCTCAACAAATATATATTTGCATACTGCTTATTTGGATATGCAGCTCTATAAACAGCAAATCCATTTTAATTCCTCAGGAATCCATATTTTGTGTAGATTGTACCCTTGGCTAAATTAAAAGTTTGTCTTAAGTACAACTGGCCAAATTTACCCTTTCTGTCTCTGTCTCTCTCTCCCCACCTCAAAGTGGAATTTTATCAAAATATACCCACACTGTTTTCTTTGTATGCCTTTTTACTACAGCTACAAAGTTCAATAGCTAAGGTGGAGAAGGTGATAATGGAAGCTTGAAGTCCCTGACCCCATCCATTTTGTAGGGGTCTAGGATAAATTGTGTCTTAGACTGTACTACTACATATAGAAAAAAAAGCACTTATTTGTAAAGATGGCCAGGGTTGAAAAAATATGTGAGACTACTGAGATTCTGTCTTACTACATGAAAGGGCCTCTCATACACAGAGGCCATGTAGAAGGGGAGACACAGCTGTGGGTAATATTTTAAAGTTCTAGGAAAGAGGCTACACAGAGGGTCTATGTTTGTATTATGAGTCACAGTAGAGACAGGTGGTGAATCTGGAGCTTAATGTCTCTATATGATGTCTCTGTCAGGATTGTTCTGGGATATTTGTAGAAGCGAGTTTGGAAAAACAAGAGAACTATAATGCTTCATTTTACCAGGACATACTTTGGGTTCTTTTCTTCTATTTGTTAAGAAAACAATTTCAATATACAAGGGATAGTGCAGCAACTTAAATTCATCAGAGAAATGTCAATAGGCTGTCTAGCAAAAAGTGCTAGGTAATATATGCTACTAAGGCTTGAAATGATCCAGGCATAGATAAGATAAATGAATGCATGGCAGGAGGTTTCCTAAGTAATAAAATACAAATAAATAAATGCCTCTTCTCTAAGCTGACAGTCAGAATTCAAATGCTGGCTACCTGGGAACTTATTTAGCTCAACCATTCTCTTTTTTTCCTTAATCTGTATCTCTAGTATTCTGTGTGCTGTGGGCCACATGCCTAGCATTCCATTATAATGTATCTCAACATTTCATATATGGATCCACTCCTGACTTAGGAAAGATTGAAACAATGTGTACATTACATAGAACTACCAAGCAAACGAGCTTAAATAGGGTTGCCTGTGTTTACTTAAATTATTGTCTTAATTTCTTTTACAAAGACTTAAAGTAGAAAATAAGGAAAATCTTGAAAATATAGCAACCAAGATACAGAAAGACACAGGATTACTTGAGGGAAGGAAGGAGGGAAGAGAAAAAGGGAGAGGGAGAGAGAGCTCGAATGGGTGCACTTGTTGCAGACCACTGTAGAAATAAGTAGCCATCCCAAATGATAATTTTTTTTTAAATCCCTAACCCTATTATTAACCCAGGGTAGTTTGGTGAGGAACAACGACATACTCCACGAATTTTATAATACTTCAACCTATTATTTCAGTTAGAGAAGAGTAACAATATAAACTCTTAATGATGTGTTGGACATATATTTAGTCTATTGCTGTGAAGATTATTATTATTTAGTTAGAGCTGATTAAACATGGTGTAGCACTGTCTTTGACTTCTGAGCTCAGACTCTTGCTATTCTCTTATGTGGTCTCCTTTTTGAGTAGTGACTGTGTTACGATTCAGACCATTTGGTCTTGAATTTTTGAGTATAGACTATATGATCTTATAGACAACCAGTTACCAATATCCTTCTCAAATGACTATTTGGAGGAGGCTGTATTCTATATAAATTTGGGGTTTAATAGAGTAAGTTGTGGGTTAAAGCTATGAAATTGAATTTTCTTATGTTTAACACATAAAAATATCCAATAATAATTTTGAGTTAGTAAATTGTTAGTTATTTATTACACATTGTCAGTCACTATGAAATAAAATTAAATTCTATCCTCAGAGTTTTCTAGATACATCCATTTATGTTTTATATTTATGTATTATATATGTTTCTAAGTGTATGTTAAAGTATTTAGGCAATGCTATCTAAACTGTTTCACAGTCTTTTATGACTAACTTTTATTGATTTTGGTAGGGAAAGATTTTCAGGATATTAAACTCTGGTAATAAATGAATCTTTCTGTTTTCACATAATTCATATTAGAATGTCTACAGAACCACTTTCTGTTGAAGAAAATTTAATCTTGTCAATTGAACTTATCCAGACACCTTAGGGTTTGCTATAAATCAGCTCAGCCTGAACTAAATCAATTTAGACTGGAATTTATTTAAATCCAAAGGGTGGAGGATTGTATTGTGGTTTTGAATCATAGGTGGATAGGGTTGGTAACAATGATTGGTGTGTTAACAGGTAGGCCTGTGAGGACAAGCAGCTACCCTTATATGAGGATGGTGAAGAATCTACCCAGTAACCACTTTTATCCACCTAATAAAACAGTACTCCAGAGACAGACAATGCTAATTTGAGGACTTGAGTATGAGGCTTATGCTTCCTACCATGTTTATGGGATTGACACCTACAGGGTAAATGCATTTTCTTTGGGAGGAAACAACAATGTGATAGGGGTATTATATATAACAACATATATTATTACCTTGATGTGTCCCATGCTTTCTCACGTATACCATTTACCTTATAGTGTTCCCTTTGTCTGAATGTCTGAGATACCACAGCCTTGGAACAATTCTACATATCATCTTAATGTGAGGACGGTGGTCTGAATGAGAATGTCCCTATAGGCTCCGACGTTTGAATACTTGGTCCCCAGTTGGTGTCACTGCCTGGGTAGGTTTAGAAGGTGTGACCTTGCTGGAGGGAATATGTGGACTTTGAGAGTGGATTTTGAGGTTTTAAAGCTTTTTTTTTTTTGTTTCCTGTTTTGGACTTGAGATATGAGCTTTCAGATTTTTCTATTCACCATGCCTGTCAGTTGTCACACTTCCACACCATGACGTGATGGCCTCTTATCCCTCTGGGACCAAAAGCCCAAATAAAGCCTTTCTTTTATAAGTTGCATTGGTCATGCTGTTTTATCACAGAAATAAAAAAAAGTCACTAATACACTATGTGATGCAGGGTAACAATGGCTTCATCTTATGTCTTGATCCTAAAATGTATGTGGTAGTTCCATTAAGTTTTCCTGGTCTTTCAGATCTAGGGGACCTCAGACTTGTTTTCTTGCATTCTCAAAAGTTAGGACACAAAAGTTAGGTGAGCAAGAATGGCAATAACTCCCTTGTCATGATGGGGGGGTAGGATTCTAAATTACACATTTGAGGTTTAGATAAAAACTCAAAAATCTAACTCCAAATTTCATTTACTATATTATTGTAAATATCACAATTACTTATAGAAGAAAAATATAGAGCATTGATCATAGACAGAAATGGAATAAACATTTCAGGCAAAAGAGGACAAGAAAGAATGTGAAAAGGATAATTGACTTAATGTCTTAAAAAGCACTTTCTAGAAGTCTATTTAGTACAGAAAATATTCCCAAGATTCCCAGTAGAACTCAGATGAACTCTCTTAGACATGACACAAGCACACACTTCCTATAAAAATGAGCAAAATACAGACATGTGTAACTTAGAAAGTGAATATTTATATTTTCTACTTTTCTCAAAAATTCACTTGATTTAAAAATTATTTGATGGGTTTTCACATTTATTATAACAACATGTGCATACTGTTCATTTTTCTTTTCTTTTTTTTTGGTTTTGGTTTTTCTTTTTTTATATATAA
>NC_045030.1:128289066-128300882 GCF_008632895.1 Mastomys coucha
CATTTGCCTTTCGCCATCTTTTGCTTTTTGGTGTTAGATGTTCTTAGTGTCTCTGACTAGAGCTTGTCTTGTCCCTGCTGCCCTGCAAGTCCCCTGCGACTAGTGGGGCCTGTGCCTCCCAGCTGGCTGCTCAGGTCTTAGAAACTCACCATAGAGAAAATGGCGGCTCTTGCCCGAGTCTCTGGCTTAAGGCTTTCCCTGGAGGTAGGCCCTCCACTTGCAGAGAAGGATGCTTATCCTCCTCTGTCACTCGGAAGCTGAGAGGATCCTGTCCCTGCTGCCCTGCGGCTCCCCTGGGACTCGTGGGGCCTGTGCCTCCCGGCTGGCTGCTCTGGTCTCAGAACTCACCGGAGAGAAAATGGTCCATAGTGTTCGTTTTTAAAGAGTCTAGTGCTCTATCTTTTAAAAAAATCTATTGTGTAGTGTGTTTGTGAGTATGTGTGTGAGAGAGTGAGAGAGATAGAACACACATACAAAGAGAGTGAGAAAGAGAAAAAGAGAATACACACACACACAAAAAGAGAGAGAGAGAGAGAGAGAGAGAGAGAGAGAGAGAGAGAGAGAGAGAGAGAGAGAGAGAGAATACCACTTTGTGGAGTAGGTTCTTGCCCTCATATAGGTTCCAGGGCTCAAACTCAGGTTATCTGGCTTCACAAGTACTCTCACCCGCTGAGTCACCACACCAGCACATAGTCTTTGCCACTTTTGATTTGTAAAATCTTTTACATATTAAGACAGACAGACAGACACACAGACAGACACATACACAAATATAATTTTAAAATGTGAGAAAGTATATTAACTATTTTTGAAACCCTTCTGTAGTCACTTTAATAATGTATTTTGAAATATTTTCTTGTAGGTATTTGTTGTTTTTAATTTTGATTTTTGGTGATTTTCTCCTATAGGGTATATTAATGTTTTGTTTCCATACAAAGTTCTACAGAAAATATGGAGAACATATGGAGAAAATACAATGGTACTTACCATACTATTGATAGTATATACTTGAAGGTGAACTGAGGAAATGACTAGAAGTCTATATAACTCAGAACCAGGGAAAATGCAGGACTTTGTCTGAAGAGTAGACCATTGGGTGTCAACCGAACTTGCAATTCCCAATCTCACATTTCCATGTAACATGGTTTGGTAGAAATTTGTAACTTATCCAAGACTGTCACCCTCTGGGTATTATAGAAGGATATAGAATAAAATGCTCTTTTTGTAATCCTTTTATTCCCATTCTATAGGCCCAGTAGCATATATTTATATTCTCTATTGACATTGTCAAGTACAAGTGTTGGATTTTCCTAGTTACCTATTGGTTATATAGTCCACACATTTTCTTTCCTGACTATGTATTTCCAAATAAGGAAAAGTCAGAAAACCATGGGATGAAGTATATAAAAACATTTTTGAAGGAAAATCAGTACACACAATTGTGTGTGTGTGTGTCCACAAGTGCATGCACACACGAGTGTGAACATAAACTGTTTTGCTCTGTAAAATGTAAGGTGGCTTTTGATGAGGAAGTCGTATACCTAAGTAGGGTCAGGCTACAGAAGTGCATTAACTGTGAGATAACTTCCCCAGTTTTCCATGAGATAGTTCTGATACAATCCCCAATTCTCAGCACTGGATAGTTCAACATTAGGTGATATTTTTTTCTAAACAATTCCCATAGATTACATAACATACCAGTGTTTCCACACATATCCTGCATACCCAGCTTAAGTTTTATCATGAAAACCTAAAAGGTTTTGTTATTGAAATATTATAAATAATTGATGGTGCTCGTGTGCCAATTCTGCCTATTTTGAACATACTTTTCTTACTCCTTCATTAGGGTGTCAGTGTGTTTGCTGATCCCCCCTCCAGCTGACTCAGTGCTGTCAATACCCTGCCTCCCGTGACTCCATCCTCACCATTCAGAGTCAGTTTCAGCATCTAAGTCCTCATCACTGTCTTCCCTCCTTTTGCAGCTTCTTCTATGGTTAGAACCTAGATTTTCAGTATTTTCTGATGTTTCTGGTTATTGATAGATGGATTAATGACATCTTTCCCCCCTCATTTTGCACAAACTTCATGTTCATGGGCACATGATCTACATGATATGTGGTAAGCACCCTTCACTGTCGTTTGTAAACATTTAGCATACTTTTATGGCTTTGACAGTGCTTTGGATTTGCTGCATTTTATACATCACTCAAGAACATCTTTTCAGCACTGACGTAGTCCATCACGAGATTTTGATTGACTTTTTTGGGGGGTACGAGCACTCTTAGCAAATTTGTCATTTTTGAAGGTGAACAAACATATCCTGGTGTTTCTGAGGCCTGAGCAGCCTTTCTTGGAAGCCCATCACCAAATCACCTTAATTCAGTGCATACTTCATGTTACAGAGAAGAAGAACTATGATGCCTTTCTTAAAGGATTTGTTTTCAAAGAGACTATGAGCAATCTATTCAAAATGTCTGGCATGGACTAAGGTTTCTAAGAATGTTGTTATTACCTCAGCCAACAAGACTTCTTTCCTTCCATTACAGAGATGACTTTTTCCATAAAATAAATAATGGGCTGTTCAACAGTCCTCAACAGAATACAGATGTGTAGGAGAGGCAAAAGCTTGACAACTCTGGGCTAAGGGTGAAAAAGGCAGAATTTTGAAGTGAACGGTAGCGGTCTTTCTAGGGCACTGGCAGATAAAGGACTTCATAGTATTGTCTGTGATAGAATGTAATGCACTTCAAGGGCAGCAGCAACAATTCCCCCATTTCACAAGTCCTTTCAATGAGATTTTGCTTCCCTTTCAGCAGGAAAAGAAATTTCTTTCCCTTTCTTGAAATTTGGATTGGTCTACTGTTGTTTGAGAGCAACACAATGTAGCAAAAGTAATGTAGCATTTCCAAGCTTTTACTTGCAGCTTGGAATGTTCTTTTTTGGAACCTAACTAAGCAGCTGTGCAGGAGCCCACATGGGGAAACGAGTCTCCCTGATGTCAGCTTCTGATGAGTTTATAGCCAGCAGACAACATCACCTTCTGGTCATGTTTAAAAAGCAAGCTTTGACATTTTGACCATCCCACAACCTCAACTGATATCCCCTAGAACAAAAAACAAAACAAAACAAAACAAAACACCCTGTCAATAACTCTATCATGACAAACTGTTGATGTTCTCAGCCTTCATGCTTAGAGTTGTTTATTATGCAGCAGAAGATAACCAAATATCACCTCTTTCTTGCATTGGTAGCCAATGGGAAAGTCCGTTTACAAAAGCTCCAATCTGATGACATCTGGACACCTGCTCACCTCCTGGAAGAACCTATCCTATTTAAGGCCCTTTCAGTAACAGCAGATGCAAGTCACAGATTGTATTTCAAAATTCTGAAAACAAGGTAGCATTCTGCCTGGAAATACTATGGCATAGGTAAATGGCTTTGGAGCCGAATGCCTGCATATGATACCTTTGGATTTCTTTTAAAATGTGGAAAAAATGGTACCTTGTGTCTGAAGTAGAAATCGGGAATTAAATGGCCTCTTTCTCCATGATTGTTTCACATCCTGTATTGACTGTTTCATTTCAGATGGAGATTTTTATCAACATCTAAGGGGTGTCGTGATGTTCCAAAATCATCAATAGATCCTTTTTAGCAAATACAGAAGAAAAATTTGTATACACGCTACTTCTGCAATTAAATTCATCACGAAACAGAAAGAAAGGGAAGAAAAGAAGCCCTACATTAAGAAAAATCCACCATACCATTATAATAGAGGATAAGTCCTTGGAGTATTGGCTGTTTGGACACCTTGTTGTCATGATTACATCTCTGGAATGGAATGTTGTTCCAGGCAGTAATAATAACATCCATTAACATTCATCAAATCTGTTCCCTGTTATGAAACCTTTAGCATCAGAGTCAATATAACCAAAACCGAGAGACATCTCATTTCAGGTATGATTTTAGATAGTGACCTACAAACCAGCTTAAATTCGTTGATGAAGGTCTTTAGCCTAAGGTTAAAAATAAAGTCAGAAGTGAAGGAGTAAAAGAATAGAATATATACCAACGATTCTTGTAAACAGAAGTAGAGATATAAACAATGCATATATTTGAGTATTCATATGGAATATATATGTATATGTAATGCATGCGCATGCATATGTAATTCATAGCTACAGAACATTGCTGCCATAGAACAAACTCCTTTTCAGAACATTCTTTCAAAACAACCCTTTTCAGAAGGTTGCTGAGTTACTTAAATGTGTCAGCTATGTAAAAGAGTGGTCACAGTGGGCAGTCATCATCAAATTTAAAGCAGTTTCTAAACTTTACCAGAAAAAGTGCCAAACCTCACAGACAGATGTATGTTAAATGACTACTTTCTCAAAGTCTGTCTTTCTTAAAAACATGTTTGCTACACTTATTTATTGTATATGTGGTATGATACATGTCTAGGTATGAGCATACAACACTGGAGTTTTGGAAGTTAGCAGATGACATTTAGGAGTCAGTTCTCTCTTCCCATCATGTGGGTCCTACAAACTGAACTGAGTCTCTCAGACTTGGCAGCAAGCACCTTTACAACCGAGACGTTTCATTGACTTTAAAACTATTTTCTTAAAGACAATTTTTATACAATTGATTTCTTGAATATAAAAGATTTTACTTCCTTTTAAGAAAAATGCACTTATCTCTTCAACATTTCTGAAAACCTTTGAATGTTTTGTCCTCCATCATGTGTTATTAGGAATTGGAGTCTGGAGGGGATCCATGACTCATACAGCTATCCTGAAGACTATCATTATGTGTTCTGTTTCTGCTTTGCTTTAACTAGAATCAGCCAAGTAATACATATGCATCATATTAATATATAAAGTCCTAATGTGTTATAGAAAGCACAACAAATTCTGGCTAACTCCTTCTATTATACATAAATTGTATTGGTCATACTTATGTCAAAATATATTGAATTTTTATTTTTCTATCACATGTATGAATGTTCTATACGATATAGCTAATGTTGTTAGATTAGAGTATTTTCCACTAAGGGAGAGACAAGATAAAGTGGGTGCATTAGTTTTTGTTAACCTGACACAAGCTAGAGTCATCTGAGAAGAGAGAACCTCAACTGAGTAAATGCCTCTATCAGATTGACTTGTAGACAGGCCCATAGGGCATTTTCTTGATTGAGAATTGATGTGGAAACGTCCAGTCCACTGTGGGTGATGTCATGCCTAGGAGGTGGTCTTGGGATCTAGAAGACAGAAGACTGAGTAAGTCCATAAGTAGCATTCTTCTGTACTCTCTGTTTCTGTTTCTGCCTTGAGTTCCTGCCCTGTTCATGATGGGTTCTCATCTGTGAGGTAAAATAAACCTGTTCTTCCCCTACTTGTTTTTGGTCATGGCATTTTATCAAGGCAATAGAAACTTAATTAGAACAGTGGGTAAACAAGAACATGTGCTAAATTTCCAGACAGATTGTTTGAGGCTCTATATTCAACACCTTTCCTTGGAGACCTATCCCTTATCCTATATTCCCTTGGAGATTGCAATCTCCTTCTGTAGATCAGGAAATTAAGTCTTAGGGACACTAAGTAAACTTGGCAAGTTTATACTCTTTAGATAAATAAGTGTCAGAACTGAAATTTTAACTATTTGTTGGATAAATAAAAGAGAAAGAAATCCATATTGGTTAGTTATCAAATAAGCAAATAAAATTGAATAACTATCTTCTTATTTTCATTCATATTATTTAAAACAGAATTAGACTGGTTTGGGCACACAGCTATAATTCTAGGATTGAATAGCAGAGGAAGAAGGATCACAAGTTCAAGGCCAGCTTGGGCTGCATAATGACTTCCAGGTCAGCCAGGGCTACATTAGCAAGATTTTTATCTCAAAAGAGAACAAAACAAACAAAAAATCCACACCACAATTTGTACACTTCTGTACACACTGTTTCATAAATAAATAAAAGTCACATTCTTTCATCTTGGAAACATTTATTTTAGTACCCATGATAAATAGCTACTGTGGAGTGTAATTGACAGCCTTATTAGAATTGTCTAGCACATAGCAGACTGAATAAGTATTATGCTCATTTCCCCTGACTTCTATTTCTCATTAAAGATATATTTTTACTTTATTATGACACATTTGTGTGTCTGTGTGTGTGTGTGTTTTCCTTGGTAAAAGGAAAGAAAGATTTATCCTTTCTCCCATTATCCTCATTGGTCTCCTTCCTACTTCCTATTAGATAATCAGAAAGAAATAGTGTTCTATCAAGGTTAATAAATAAGTAACAAACCCCAAACTAGACAATGTGAAGAGAATGAGGAACCTTGGAACACTTGATCCTAAATGGGATGTCTCCACCAAATCCCTCCCCTCAAAGTTCAAGGAACCTTGCAGAAGAATGAGCAGAAAGACTATAAGAGCCAGAATGGAGGACACCAAAGAAACAAGACCTTCCAGACACAACAGGACTGACACACATATGAACTCTCAAAGACTGTGGCAGTATGCATAGGGCTTGTACAGGTCTGGGCCTGATGGAGTGGGTCTCAGTACTAAGAGGGGAAGTAGACATAAACCCACATCCCTAATCCAGATGCTATCTAAAATTGATAACCACTTGCAAATGAAAAATTAGTTTTCTCCTATGGAGTCTCAATAGGGATACAAACCAAGGGTAAGTCCCTTGCCCAACAGTAGATGATCAATGCAAAATGAACTCAATGGCATTTTTGGAGGTTTTTTTTTTATGTCATATTATTTTCTTTGTGCATTTCCCCTTACTGGCCTTTTGCTTGTATATTATGTTTTCTAATTTAGTGTCATTTATTTATTTATTATTTATTTGGATTGTGTGTTTCTAGTATTTTTTCTTTATTTTGTTTTATTCTAACTTTTTTAAAAGAAAATTTGTCTGTTTTCTTTCTAAAGAGAGAGAAAGAAGGCATAGCATTGGAAGGATGGGGAGGTAAGGGAGATCCAAGAAAAGATGAGGGGAAACTTTGTGTTAGATTCAGGAAATTTTAATTATTGTTAGCCATACTGTCCTTACATCTTTGCATAACAGTCGTTAGAAGTACAAGCTTGCTACAGTAACATCTAAGCTTGAGATTTGACTCCATATCAAACCAGCCTGAAGTTTTTCATCGTTTCAAATGGGGATAAGAACTGTGTCTGCATCATTTACATGTAGTTAAGAATTAAAATATTAGATATATAGCAAATAATAAATGTTAGGTATGTTTATTGTTGTTGATATTCTAGACTTTCTGAGAGGAAATAATGGGTAAAGTAATGTTCTTCAGCTACAAAAATGGGTTATGAAGCAACAATATTAAAACAAGATAAGACTGGCAGAAAATCAGATATATGCTTTAGTGGAACAGAATAAAACCTCAGTCCCAAAAAGGTTTGGAGAGTGATAAATTTGGTATTTCTTATCAGTAAGTAGCATGGATTATTCAGGAAATGATGGTGATTCACTTGGTACATTTCTTAATTTAAAAACATGAATTTGTACTCCTTTTTTTCACTGTAGAAAAAAAATATAGTAAGAAAAAAAAGTTAGTATGATCTTAGCTTGAAGACAGGTGCCTAGCTAAGTGATAAAGTTTAGTTTAGGAATCCAGCAAGTTAAGTTTTTGTGCACTTTAAGTTTGTTTAACTCAAAACTTTTACTTTCCAATGAAATATCATTCACATTATAGACAAAAACTTTATGTTGTTAGAGCTGTGGGGCCTGAACAGACTACTGAAAGAAACTCATTCTCAAGAGGAATATGGAAGTGCTTAGTCACAGCAAAAATACACAAGCTCAATGAATCAGCAGAAACTCCTGACTGGATCTAACACAGTTATTTTCTATCACTAAATAGGGAACTAGTATGAGGCTCCATAAGTGTGGTGGTACAACATTAAAAGCAATGCTGGGTGTCTATTTAAGGAGTGGTTGAGAATATTTGTCTATTGTTTGAAGTGCTACCTTTCCATTCTGATAACTCATTTTTTCCATATATATAAATCAGCTCTATCTCCAGCCATTATTCACTCACAGCTCCTCGTTCCTTAAGGACCAGATTAAAAGGACTGGTTAATCATCATGGTGCATATACTTTCTTTTGTCCATCCTTGGATGCATGAATTCAATCTTCTTTCCTATAACCGTTTGTATCTCCACTCCACTGCAGGGTAGTGGCTTTGAGCAGTAGTTCAAACGTTGGAGTACTGATGCCTGCGCTTGAAAGAAATTGCTGCTGTAAGATCTTTCAAAGTCCTAAAGATAAGCCAGAATTTCACTTATTCGGAATGTCTTGAGTGGGTACATCATAAGTTATAGTATATCTATGAAAACCAGAATGAAACATGATATTTTTCACTGAAATTTTACCTGTGAGAAGAGTATTAGAGGGAAGTAAATGGAAACCCAGCTCACTGTGGCGCTTTTCCTTCCTTTATATATTGACCATTTCAAAACATTATTTTACATTATAAACTATAATGATAATATGTAGTAGTTAACATATGAAAAATGTTAATGTCAAGTTAAACAATTGAATTGTCTTAAAAGTATCTAAAGTAATATGAAAATACAGTCCTTATAACAAAACAGCATCATACAATATCTAGATCTATCCATTAAATTCTCTTGTAATTTAATGGGATAAACCTGTTTTTTTTTTTCTAGCCTTCTTTCAACAGCAACTGTCTGAGTCATGCTGTTTTTAGTGAGACTTTGCTGTGCCAAACTCTGTCTGCTGAAAAGAGAAAGAAAAATTGAAATAAGAAAATAACTCTCTTTCCAGAATCTAAAGCAGGCAGAGTATTTGAAACTGTTTTCTGCACCTGTACTGGGTCAGTCCTTATGTAAGTCTTATACAATTCACTGGTTTTGCTTAGGGGCCAAGTGAGGCCAAAGCCAGCATCAAAATCAATAACATCTACCTAACTATTTGTGCTCACCTTTTTTTGGTCCCTTGGTCATGAAAACAGGAGGTTAACTACTTCCTGTTTTCAAGACTGCTGTACAACTTTCAGAAGAGGCATAGGCGGCATTCTGCAATGTTCAAGTATGATTATCAAGAGAAATACTTAGCAATGAGTATTCAAGGAAGAAGGAGCCCCCTGTGATCTGTTAACAGAACAATACTGCTCTTTTGAGGAAATGGGTAGGTGAAAACTGGCATGACCTTAGGTTAAATGTGGTACTGATTTGGAGTTATAATTGGTTTGTCATAATGGTGTGAATACAGGGATTTTATATGCTCTTCATCAAATTACAACTATACTACAGGGATGGTGATTTCAAATCCTAAGGTGGCCTTGTTAATTATCCCCATGCTGCTTTACAATGTAGTTAGGTTTTCTATTGCCTTGCACTGTTGACCACTCTGAGGTGCATTGCCAGTTGCTCAGTGGTATCTAAGGGCTGCACTCTCTGACAGATCCAGCCATGCTCCTCATTTCCCTGAGGCCCTTTTCCCACTTAATTCCAGTTTATGGACTTTAAATTGGTACAACCTTTCTGGGTAGCAGGTAGGGAATTAAATTAAACATGTGTATACCATTTGAAGTAGCAATTCCATGTCTTGAAATGTACCCTAAGGAAAGCACTAAGGATGTGCACAAGGGTATGGAAACAATAAAATTCATCAAACTAAATGTCCAAATTTGGGCTTTAACACCAATGTAAATTTATTGAAGAGTAGTGGGAATCCAAAGAATATCTGTCAGTGAATAGGGAATGCAGAGGCATAAAGAAGCATTCTAGGGATGCTTCACACACACACACACACACACACACACACACACACACACACACACACTCATGTACACACATATCAAACTGGGTACCAGGTTTATTCTTGAAAGCTTAATAAGGCTCTATACACATTTCATAGGCATAAAGGAAGCAAACTAAAATTAGCCAGATCTATTCCAAAAGCAAATAAGAAATATACCTTAGCAATAGAAAATGATGAAATGTCATTCATCTTGTTTATTATAGGAAACATGCCTCAGTTCTAAAGTAAACTATGGAAGATTTATAGTTTTTACCCTTTGGTTGTCAATGGATCAATACTATACATTAACTAAAACAAAATTAAGCAACAAAATTCTGTAGAGAAAAGTCATAAAGTTTCACAAGTATATATGTCCCTATAATTTTAAAAATACACAAAAAGCACTCAGTATGTGTTAAGCCAAGTTTAAATATAATTACATTGTAAAAAGCCCAAACACACTTTTTTATTGATTTAAGTTTTATTGCATTATGATGAGAAAAGATACATGATTTCAACTTATCTGAATTTGTTAACATTTAAAAACATATTTTAAGTAAATAGTATTAAATCATTCTTGTTTCCCTTTTGTACCCCAACTCCTCCCAGAGACCCCCTTCAGTACCTACAATATCTTTTTTGGCATATTCTTTAAAATTTATAAAACATTATAACAATAAAAATAAGTATTATAAAAGTTGTTTGATATAAAATGACAATTTAACAGTCTTATGCAGATGCTTGTCTACAGCAATACTGAAAATATGTTTTTCTCAACATAAACTCCAAACATATAACTGTATATTTCAAAATAATACATCACTACTTAGTATTTTCTTAAATGAACATAAATATATAAATTCTTTTTGTTTGTTTGTTTTGTATTTAGTAGAGTTTAAAATCTTGGCTCTTACTATGGTACAAGCTCAAAATAAGAACAATTTTTAGACATTGGATTTCATTGTAATAAGGCTGTACTTCAATAACCCTCACATCACCAAAGGATTTTACCTCCATCATAGCTAAGCTGAGAGTTGACAGTTCTGTTGCACCAAGGAATGAATTATAGGCAAGATTTTTGAATACAGACTTCCTGCTATGGTCAAAGCTATTTGACTTGAGTGGGTGACTTTATTCTCAGCCCACAGAGAAGAGGTTACATTCATTTAAGAAATGGTGTGTGTATTAAGATGGTCTATCGGTGAAGTCATTCACCAACTGTTTCAGTGAACAATGGTTCTGCTTGGAGGGTAGGCACAGACATTAAGTGTAGGTAAGGATCTGGTTCATTGGCTATGATAATTTGGAAAAGCATTCATCTCAGAGAAAGAGTAACTTATAAAGTCCTCTTCTTCAAACTTGATACAAGAGTTACAAACGTCAAGCAAAGCATTCAGTCTCACTCTTTGTTGTTCTCTTACAAGCCACCTCCCAATTTAATTGTCTAAGTTTCTTTTGGCTGTATAAATACTTTTGAAATATGTAAGCTGTTCTGAAACCTATAGTATAGTGTAAAAACAAGAAATAAACAATACTACTAATAGAGAGGCTGAGATAGGAGAAGCCTGATTTCAAGATCATTATGTGGTACCCAGAAAGACACTGTCACATACAAACAAGCTGAAAGTATAGATAGATTGTACAATATTGGACCTATTTCTTCAATTACCAAATTAGAGAGACCATTGGAAGACAGTCAACAAATTTTTGGAATTCATATTTTGGGAATTCAATCTATTAGGATAAGTTGGTAATATTAATTTTCATATTAAGATATTAAGAAAAAGTAATTGTCACTTCCTGTTATTTTGTTGTTAGAGGTAGAATTAGGTTTGTGTGGATTTGTTGAAAGGTTACTTTCTTGCTTCTTCTAGGGTGTAGTTTTGCTCCTTATTTTGATGTTTTCCATCTATTACCCTTTGTAGGGCTGGATTTGTAGAAAGATATTGTGTAAATTTGGTTTTGTCAAGGAATATCTTGTTTTCTCCATCTATGGTAATTGAGAGTTTTGCTGGGTAT
>NC_045030.1:128301559-128305348 GCF_008632895.1 Mastomys coucha
CTCCCTTTGTAATTTCTTTATTGTTTCTATTTCCATTTTTAGATCCTGGATGGTTTTGTTCATTTCCTAAACCTGTTTGATTGTGTTTTCCTGTAGTTCTTTAAGGGATTTTTGTGTTTCCTCTTTAAGGGCTTCTAGTTATTTACATGTGTTCTCCTGTATTTCTTTGAAGGAGTTATTTATCTCTTTCTTAAAGTCCTGTATCATCATCATGAGAAGTGATTTTAGATCTGATTCTTGTTTTTCCTGTGTGTCCAGGACTTGCTATGGTGGGAGAATTGGGTTCTGATGATGCCAAGTAACCTTGGTTTGTGTTGCTTATATTCTTAAGCTTCCCCCTCCCCACCCCACATCTGGTTATCTCTAGTGCTACCTGCCCTTGTTAAATCTGACAGGAGCCTGTCATTCCTGTGATCCTAGTTGTGTCAGAACTCCTCAGAGTCAAGCTGTGTCTGTGATCCTGTGATTCTGGGATACTGTTATCCTGGGCTTGTTAGAGCGCCTGGGAGTGGAGCTTCCTGTGGGTGTTGTGGGACTGATTGCAGAGTTTGCACCCAAGGTCTGCGCAGGACAAAGGCCCAGACAGACTGGAAGCAACCCTAGCCACTGGTCTGGTGGAGTTCCTGTGTCCCTGGGTCCCGAAGGTCCCAGCAGCTCCCAGTGTTGGGACAAATGTTTCCTCTTCATTTCCAATCCTCTGATCCTGGGCTTATCAGAGTGCCTTGGAGAGGAGCAACCTCTGGATGCTGTGGGACTGGCTGCAAAATTTGGGCCCAATGTCTGCTTAGGGCACTGGCCCAGACAGACAGGAAGGAACCAGTGCCACTTGGCTGGTGGAGTTCCTGTGTGCCAGTGTCCTGCTGGTCCCAGTTACTCCTGGTGATGGGACAGATGTTGTGTCTGTTCAACACAAGATGCTCTGTTCAATAATGGAAGGCTATCAAGTTATATATTCACCTGCATGTCTGCAATACATGCAAATAATTCGACTTTTATTTATTTTTTCGTAAAAGTTGTATTATATAATATAATCAGGCAACTACAGACTAAATCAGATTTTTACCCTGACTATATATTCTGCTTTTAACCTTAGTTTTGACAATGTTGATAAATCCTGACAAAATGTTTAATTTCTTTCAAAATTTTAACTATTTTTCTACCCTTATAACTGATATTTAATGAAATTACAACTAAATAATTATCAATTAAATACTAAATACCCTTAAATAATTATCAACAATTACTTAATTTAAACTAAGATACCATAATTAAAAAAAATAACCTTTGCAAGTTTTTTAAGAGAATGTTAGTTGGGAGCTGACCCCTAGCAGAAAGCAGCTATCATCTCTGCAGCCATCTTGGGCTATTGACCTACAGGTGGTACTTTTCCACCATGCCAAGAGACTTGTTTTCCTAGCATGATGTTTTTTCAAGAAGCCCACCACAGCTGAACACACTCTAATAACACCTTGTTTTTCTCCGACACATCCTGGACTTGTGGTTAAGTGTTTCCAGCTGCACTCCCCAGCTTGTGCTTATATATACCCACAGTCGCTTTTCAATAAATGAGACTTGGTTAGACAACCTGTCTTGTCTCCATTATTCAAGTCTCTTGCCCCTCCGTCCCCACTCTCTCTCTTGCAGACCCCATGGATGGGCCAGATGACTGGGTCAAATGTTGGCTTTTATTATTAAAATAAATTTCTGTAATGGTTAACTCTAAATGTTTGAAGAATAAACTAGAGCAGAGTAATTGCCAGTCTATTGGGAGATTAGGCAAAGAGCATTCAAAGCTCATGAGGCCAAAGTGCAATTTATAATGTTGGTGATATGGTTTTTGTGGATTAAACTGTAGCTTAGGAAGAAACTTTTAATCACATTCTTGAATATCTACTTTCATGGTTAAAGAGGATGAAACAAAAATTCCTATGGTAGAGTAACTTTGATATTTACTGCTACTTTTGAGATGAGCTTCCCAGATTTAAAAATACTGAGCTGTCTTCTGATCTCACTCACCACCTCAGGGATCAAGCTCCTCACACAGCCCTGCATACAGGTCTCTTGGTACAAAAGGTGATGGTTCCTTTCTCTTGTTTTCCTCATTACCTGAAAGAGCTATTAATGAAGACCCATGGGGCCACAAATAATAAGTGAGCTAAAGTGATCCTAACTCATGCCCTAGAAGGTAATCTTCTAAAAGGCAGGATGCTCAGTATCCTCTGGAGAAACAGAGACACTGGGGAAAGTTCTATCTACCACCACCACCACCATCACTATAACTACTACTGCTGCTGCTGCTACTATTACTACTACTACTACTACATATATTGATTTATTCTCTTTTCTGCATAAAATTGGAGGGCAGAGAAAAACTTACAGCAGCTAGTTTTCTCCTTCTATCATATGGGCTCTGGAGATTGAACTCAGATCATTAGCCTGGGCAGCAACTGCCTTCACTCAATGAGCCATCTTGATGATCCATCCTGCTTTCTAGAGACACAGGACTTTGGAAAACCAACTTACTATCCGTGATCCTGAATTTAACCATTGCAAAATGAGGGAAACTGATACTATTCCCAGAGAGCTGTGTAAGGGAAATAAGGGAAAAACTGGGCATGTAGTATGACTTTAACAAAATTTTGCTCTCCCAACCATGACTACTATCAATTACAAAGAGACTGACATAAAACGAAGAGCCAAAGTGTTAGAAATGGGATGTAAAAGTAACAAGCAATGAAGCACAAATTTACACAATGTATTAGTTTAGTTGCCATCTTCAAGCTATAGAATAAGTTGTCTGAGGAATTTAGAAAAAGGGAAGACATTATCACACTATTTACTGTATATATCTTCCTTCCTGAATCACTCTGCTTCTGGTTTCTTCCTCCTCCTCCTCATCCTCTCCCTCCTCCTCCTCCTCTTCTTCCTCCTCCTCCTCCTCTTTCTTCTTCTTCCCCTTCTAAAAAATCATATTATTATTCTAAAATTGCATGTCTTTATGTATGTCTGTGAGTGGGTATATGAATGTAGTGCTTTTGGGAGCCAGAAAAAGGGTGTCAGATCCCCTAGAGTTAGCAGGAGTTGTAACCTGCTTGATACAAGAGTTCCCAAATTTATTTATTTATTTTAGATATTTTCTTTATTTACATTTCATATATCTTCATTCCCGGTTTTCCCTCTGAAAAAAGAAAAAAATACAATAAAACAAAAAAACAAAAACAAAAACAAAAAAAAACATGTTCCCTCCCCCTCCCCCTGCTCACCAACCCACTCTCTCCTGCTTCCTGGCCCTGGCATTCCCCTACACTGGAGCATAGAACCCTCACAGGACCAAGGGCCTCTCCTCCCACTGATGACCAACTAGGCCATCCTCTGCTACATATGCTGCTGGAGCCATGAGTCCCCCCATGTGTACTCTTTGGTTGGTGGTTTAGTCCCTGGGAGCTCTGAGGGTTCTGGTTAGTTCATATTGTTGTTCCTCCTAAGGGGCTGCAAACTCTTCAGCTCCTTGGGTCCTTTCTCTAGCTCCTTCATTGGGGACCCTGTGCTCAGTCCAATGGATAGTTTTGAGTCTCTACTTCGGTATTAGTCGGGCACTGTCAGAGCCTCTCATGAGGCAGCTATATCAGGCTCCTGTCAGCTAATACTTGCTGGCTTCCCCAATACTGTCTGGGGTGGGCAATTGTATATGGGAAGGATTCCCAGGTGGGGCAGTTTCTGAATTGTCCTTCCTTCAGTCTCTGCTCCATAGTTTGTCTCTGCAAATCCTTCCATGGGTATTTTGTTCCC
>NC_045030.1:128305360-128309101 GCF_008632895.1 Mastomys coucha
GAGCCTGATATAGCTGTTTCCTGAGAGGCTCTGCCAGAGCCTGACAAAGACAGAGGTGGATGCTCGCAGCCAACCATTGGACTGAGCACGGGGTCCCAGATGGAGGAGTTGGAGAAAGGACTGAAGGAGCTGAGGGGGTTTGCAGCCCCATGGGTAGAGCAACAGTGTCAACCAACCAGACACTCCAGAGCTCCCAGAGACTGGACCACCAGCCAAAAAGTACACATGGAGGGACTCATGGCTCCAGCTGCATATGTAGCAGGATGACCTTGTTGGGAATCAATCGGAGTAGAGGCCCTTGGTCCTGTAAAGGATCTATGCCCCAGTGTAGGGGAATGCCAGGGGAGGTGGGTGGAGGAACACCCTTATAGAAGCAGGGGGAGGGGGATGAGATAGGGGATTTATGGAGAGGAAACCGGTAAAGGGGATAATATTTGAAATGTAAATAAAATATCCAATAAAAAATAAAGGAATCACTTAGAAACTAAGAAAAAAAGAAAAAAGAAAACCATTTTTATACTAAGTTATATATAGAGAGGGAATAGAACAGAGAATCAAAGCACAAAAGAGCTTAGGATGTTGGAGTACCTGCCTGCATACTGGCCTTACCTCTCAGGCTAAGCCACATGTAGTATAACTGGTTAGTGGAGTCTAGCCTTGGATGCAACTATTTCTAGTTGCATGATTGTTGGCAAATTTCTTAACTTCCTTCATATGCATTAATATTCTGTCAAATTGCCACTATAATGGCAGAAGCCTGATCAAATTATACTTCAAAATTAAATGAGAAAATGTATTTAAGGGATATAGTAAAATATCTGTCTTGAAGTGCTCAATAAATTTTATCTTCATTTTCCTTTACTATTAATTCTTTCAAGCAAAAAGAACAAATGGCCACAGGCTGGGAAGGATGTAATGTCTGACCCTAGAGAGCTAGGTTCTGTGAAGATGCAATACTGAATCAGGTGAATATTGCTATAAAAGTTAATATGCAAATATTAGCTTCTAATTTTTGTGTATGAGTAAATGTAGATGGCCTGGGACAAGAAAAGTGACCATGTGAGGGTGAAACAGGGAAACATTAAGGGAGACAGGTAGGAAGGGTTATGGAACATATTTGATATGAAAGTGGAGAGCAAGCACCTTAAGTAGAAGAGGTGAAGCCCAGATGAGGTCGGGAAAGTGAGGGGGAAGCCAGGATGAGAGAAAAGTCAACCAAAACTCATCATGTGGGAAAAACTCATGAGAGAGCCTACTCCTTTTCATTCTTATAGAAAGAAAAATGAGTAAGGGTAAGAATTGATTTTGAATCACATGCCAATTGTTTACTAACAGAAGAATGAGAGATCTTAGCCTCTTTCCATATGTTATAATGTGGAGGGCAAGCATTGATACACAATACCAGATAGGCCTCCATTATTGTTCCAGTTGCATGAAATGCATGTGCAACTAACTATACTCACATGTGCATATGTGTTCAGATGCAACATTGGAGGTTACTTGTGTTTTTAAAAATAAGGGTCTGTATAGTTTTGAAAAGATTTGTTTCTTTTTATTTAACATGTAGGAGTATTATGTCTACCAGAATGTATGTACCTTTAGAGGCCAGAAGAGAGGGCCTGAGCCCCTGGAATTAGAATTGCAGATGAAGGTTAGGTGCCATGTCAGAGCTGCAAAGGCAACAACTTTCCCTACCCACTGATCAGTCCATCTAGATCCCTGCTCTGTACCTTTAATAGCCCACATAAACACGAATTATTTTTAAAAACCTTTTCTTCTGACACAGGGTTTCACTATGAAGTACTGACTGACCTAGAACAAGCTGTATAGACTTGGCTGGCCTTGAGATCCTCCTGCCTCTGTCTCTTCAAGTGTTAGAAGGGATTAAAGACATGCTGTACCATACGCTGCTACCTCTGAACAAAAGGTGAATAGTTCTGACTCTCACAATATAAATCATTATAAATTTCAATGCCATAAAAACCACAGCTTGAAATTTTTCTTTCAATTATGCTCAGCAGCATAGAGTTTATTTTATTGAAAGGTGATGCATACAGGTTTTTTTGTTCCTATTGTAATGAAACTGATTAACATTTGATGCAGTGGGAAAACTGTCAAACCTTTTGGACTAATATGTGCAATCAAAAAGCATTTTCTCTTTTTTGAGCCTGTGAATCTCTTAGATCCAGCTTCATGTCCTGAGTAATTTACCTTACTTACAACATAACAGGTTTTAAGAATTTAATATTTGAAACACTAGGTATAATGACTGTGGTTATATATGTCTCTTTTGAAATTGTACATGATTTTCCATGGATGAATTCCTAGAAGTAAAACGGAACAACAACAAACAAAATAAAGAAAGAAACCCCAGCATAGCCAAGACATATAGTGTTGCCAAATACAGATGGAAAATGTTCATTTCAATACAAGTTTGCAGTCCATTAGTAATGGGTGATATTTTCCTTTCCCTATAGTACTCATATCCTTGAGTGCATCCATTATCCTCCTCGAAATTCTCTTCCAACTGATTTGTTCAGAAGGACAATTTGTACAGAGCAATGTATTGTGGGACCTTCAGTTTACCATGCTGTGGAAACAGAAGACCTGAGGGCCAGTGAAGCATGGGTGATAAAGCCAGGAGCCATGCTCTCCTGTCTGCTTGGGAAAAAAGAGGGAAAGGCTGAAGGGACCAACTGCACTATGAGAAATGTCAACTCTGGGCACTGCTCTAAATCTGGGATTGCTGCCATAACAATCTTACTGCCGTGTAACCTCACAAGAGCTCTGAAGGGGCAGCTTTCAGTTCCATTCTCTAGATGAAGAAACTGAGGCTGTGAAAGGTGAAGAAATTGCTTCTCTGAAATTCAGATGCCATCACTCTTGAGAAATGAGCTGTTGTAGGCAAGGACTAACAAAGCCAACTTTTTGCTACTGTAATAAGATCTCAATGACTGCGGTATTCACTTTTAAAAAATCATGTCTTAGAATCTATGAAATAGTCTATGTATAGTAGTTAGTAGTTGCTTGTTCAAAAACTGAAATAAGTCTATTTCTTTAGTTTATGAAGCTCTATGTCCTTACCCACATACGAAAGTATAGCTATAAGTTTCTTCTTGTCTTATGCTGTGATAAAATAGAAAAACATTTTTCTTCTGAAAGCTAGAAGTTATTTTTTCCTTCTATATAGTGGGTGTGTGAAATTATAGGTGTGTTTTGTCTCTTGGTATCCACAGGGAATTTGTTCTTGTTTACTTTAAATCATCTTTAGCTTATTTCTGATGCTGTGTGTAATTTAAATACCATGCAAATAATTGATGCACCGCACGGTTTAGGGAATGACAAGACTTCTGTACATGCTTAACAGAGATGCGAGCTTATTTTGAATATTTTGACCCTGCTGGTTAACTTTGTGGAGTCTGCAGACAGAAGGCTGACTGCATATTTTAGAACTGGCTGGTGAATATATTAACCCCGGTCTTAGGGACTACTGTAATGCCACTTTTTATAAGCACTTCATTTGCAAGGTACTCAAGGAGCATTTTATTTCTCCAATTTTCATTGTAGAATGCCATCCATTAAATCAAGCTTGTTAGTTTTGTTTCTCAAACCTTCTGCATCCTTACTGATTTTTCATGCCTACTTGATCTATCAAATTACCGAGAGAGGAATGTTAAGAACTCTCGCTGTAATGGTAGATTTGTCAATTTTGTAATTCGTTGATTTTTTTTTTTTTTTTTT
>NC_045030.1:128309591-128321458 GCF_008632895.1 Mastomys coucha
AAAACAAAAACAAAAACAACAAAAAAAAAAAACAAAAGCAAAAAGAGAATTTGCTTTACCACATACTTTATTTATATCAAATGTCTTAAAGTGGTTTTATTTTTGTTTTTATTAGCATATACATATATACATACATACATACATCATACGTAGTAATGGGTTTTATAAAGACATTTTCATTCAAGTATATCTTTTACTCTGACTATAACCCACCACACTCCACACTCTCTTATTCTCTCTCTCCCCTCCTACAACTCTGCTTCCCTTTCTCAAATAGTATCAGTTCTGTTTCTGCATTACATACAATTTTTTATACACATGTATATAAGATGTAGGTTCTATATATGACAGGAAACAAGCAAGCATTTTTCAGCTTGATACATTTCATTCAGAACTCCATTGTGTGTGTGTCTGAATATATATAAGTATATATAATATATAAAATATATTAGTATATAAGTATATTTAATGATATATATATAAGTATATATGTATGTACAATATTTTCTTTACCCATCATCTATTGACAAGCACTTAAGTTGATTCCATAACATGGCTACTGAAGATGCTGCTATAATAAACATGAATGTGAAGATATTTTGTACTATGTTGACTTTATTGTCTTTGAACATATACTTCCAGGAATGATATATAGCAGGATCATATGGCAATTCTAATTTCAACTTTTACTGGAGCTTCCATACTGATTTTCATAGTGGTTGGATTAATTTACATTCCTGACAGCTGTGTGTTCCCTGTCCCCTCCCCCAAAGATTCTCTCTCTATATTTTCTTAGTGATAGATATTCTGACTAGGGTGAGTTAGAATCTTTGTGTACTTTCATTTGAAATTTATTGATAATAAGTATGTGCAAGACCTCTTGGTTGGCTAATTGGAAGTGCTTCATCCTTTGTTAACTATGTGTTCATCTAATTAGTCCACTTGTTGATTTTGGGTAGTTTTACAATTCTTTATATATTCTGGATATTAGAATTCTGTCAAACATATAGCTAACTGTTCTGCTGGGTGTGTACAAGCTTTTCAATTTTATGCAATCCCGTTCTTCAATCCTGTTATTTCATGAATTATTGAAATATTTCAGAAAGCCCTTGAATTGTTTTCTAGATGTTTTTCTTTTAACAATTTTAGAGTTTTAAGTCTTAAAGTCTTTGATTCATTCTAATTAGATCTTGTATAAGGTGAGAGATAAAAGAAGCTTTCTCCTATATAATTTTTTAAAAAGACTTTGTAAAAGGAAGAGGAAGTGAGTTGGCTGTAGCTAGGTAGTTTGTTTTTTCCTCTATACTATTCTGTTAAGTGTACATGTCCATTGTTGTGCCATTGCCTAGCTGTTTTTGTTACTAGGACTCTGTAGTATAATTTGAGATCAGGCATTTCCATACCTGCAGCAGTGGCCTTTCTATTTGGAGACTTTTTGTTCATCAAAATGAATTTTAGGATTGCTTTCTCTAGTTCCCATGAGCCATGTCATAGAGATTCTGTTTGGGATTGTGATGAACTGGTACATCAGTTTCAACATGACAGCCGTTTTCAAAACATTCATTTTACCATCTTTGAGTATGGTGCATCTTTCCATATTTTTAATATTTTCTTCATTTTTTAAGTGTTTTAAAGTTTTCAATGTAGGGGTCTTTCATAGATTTGCTTAAGTCTATTCCTAGGTATTTTATATGTTTTGAGGCTCTTGTGACATAAATTTCCTCACAGCAGGTTTATTATTGGAATATAGGGAAAGTACTAATTTTTTAATGATTTTACATAGAGTTTGCACAAGAGGAAAAGGAAGTGACAATATGTGAGCATTTGCTGTCTTAGCTATTTTAAAATGTTTCCCATGATTTCTGGTAAGTATTCCTCTGTGTGTTGTACCAGACTATTTAACTCTGAATTGCTCATAAATGTGCTGCATTTTTCCAAATCCAAGCTTTTGGGATGTATAAGTTTGAGGGGTGAGTATAGCTGGCAAACTGCTGCTATAAGAGAAATGTAAGCACTGTCATGAGTCAAATTCTGTTGTTTTCTCTTGTTGTCAGTTACCAACACCCAAGTCTAGAAACCTCACCTTGTTTTTGCCCACACAGCTTTTAATTTCCTCTATTTATTTATTTTCTGTCTGTTTGCCTGTCCATCCATCTGTCTGTCCATCTACCTGTCTGTCTGTCTGTCTGCCTGCCTGTCTATCTATGTATGTATCCATCTACCCATCCATCCATCTACCTATCCACCTATCTACCTTGACAATTTTACACACATCAATACAATGCATTTTCATCATTTTCACCATCCCTTGCATCTCTGTCTTCTGCTGAAATGCTTTGCCTTCCCTCTGAGATAGCATCAGTTCTCAATTGGACACAATCTAGAATCACCTGCAAAGTGAGTCTCAGTGAGAGCTTGTCTAGATTAGGTTAGCCTGTGGAGAGGGGACTTTACTATATTAACTAATGTGGAAAGACCTGCGTATTATGGGTGGCATCATTCTTTCGGTAGGGGATCCTGGACTATAAGAGAGTGGAGCCAGTGGGCTGAGCCTTGGCATGTGTGAATTGATCTATTGCTTTCTGATGTTGACTGGGTGTGTCCACATGACTAGCTGATTCAGTTCCTGTTGCTTTGACTTTCCTGTAGTAGTGGAATACAAACTGGAATTGGGACACAAATAAACTCTTTCTCCATTGTTTTGTGCCAGGATACTTTAACAGAGCAACAGGAGAAGAAGCTAGTACACCTTCTTATTTTTATGTTTTATTTTTATGTCAGTTTGCTGGCATGAGGATGAGCGAGACATTATTTATGAGAGCATGGCCCATTTACTAATTGCTACACCACTGAAATAAATGACAGCTTCTCCTCTAGCAACCATTTATTGCCCTATGAGCTGCTCTCCATTCCAGATGAAATGATTACTAGTCCTCTCAGAAAAGGAATTCCTTACATGGAAAAACAGGCTCCCAATGAAAGGTAGAATGTAATGTCATATGATTGACAATGGTAAAAATAAGTACAGTTTGGCCTAGCACAATAGACTTAAACCAGTGAATAGTTTCCAAGCATCAGAAAGCGAACTCGCAAAATTAAGTGGGTTTGTCACTGAGTTGTGGAGTTGCTGGATATTTTCATTTAATCCACAATCTGTGACTGTCGTTTCCATATTGTTTAAATCAAATGAAAACATCTATTAAATTAAGAAACAAAGACCATAAAAGCCTGTTCCACAATCAAGGCAATGCAGAGTAAAGCAATGGGAAGATTAAGGATTTTAGAGGCAGAAATTTGGCAAGCAGTCTGGGCTTTGCCAATGACTGAGCATATGATTTTTCATCTGTTTTAGTTAGGGTTTTCCTGCTCTGAACAGATACCATGACCAAGGCAACTCTTATAAGGACAACATTTAATTGGGGCTGGCTTACAGGTTCAGAGGTTCAGTCCACTATTATCATGGCAGGAGCAGGGCAGCATCCAGGCAGGTATGGTGGAGGAGGAGCTGAGAGTTCTACACCTTCATCTGAAGGCTGCTAGTGGAAGACTGACTTCCAGGCAGCTAGGACCAGGATCTTAAAGCTCACCCCTACAGTGACACACTTCTTCCAACAAGGCCACACCTACTCCAAGAAGGCCATACCTCCAAATAATGCCACTCTCTGGGCCAAGCATATTCAAAGCATCACACCATCCAAAAAAAAAAAAAAAAAAAAAAAGTTCCCTCTCTTACAGGTCTTTTGGTGTGCTTTGATTAAATATAAAATGTCTTGAAGATTACATAAATGATATGATCAGTCAGGCTTTGGATGTGAAACTATTCCTATCTATCCATGCATTTATGTATCATCTGTCTTATCTGCCTATCTATATATTCCGTGAAAAGAAAGCTATGTGTTGACACTGCCCTGAGTGATAAAGATTAAATGTTACTTAATTTCAAATACAACTTAGTGTCTTGTTAATTAGAAAGTTTATGTAAGACCTAAAATCTTCTATTGTTCTTAATGTTTTTATCTATCTTCAAACACTTCAATATCTTGGAAATATACTTACAAGTATATTCTACAAATTAAGTGTTTAGCATGCGCCTGCTTGGCATTCTCTCTCTAGAAAGCCTTGATTAGCTTTGCTCTGCCAACGTGTCTGCTGCAAAGAAGAGATTGTCATTTCAGTCTCCCACGGAATCTTCATAGGAGAGAAGGCATCAACCCACAGTTCTCTTAACTTCAAACATGTTCCCTGACAAACATTCCCAGCTGCCTTGTATGGAATAAATCTGGACTTCCATTGCTTACTTGATCTGTGACCTAGTAATCTCTTTCAAAACTAGAACAACCAAAGCCTGGGGCCCATCTTCAGACACTTGAAAGTCTCAGAATCTTCCATTGTGTGAGGCCACAGTTAGGAAAATTTATAAACTCCCATTCACTGAACTTTTTTTTTAGACAAAAATAAGTGTCTCAAAATGGTAAAACTAACAGGGAGCTGAAGCTCTTAGGGTCATTGGAGTATGTTGGGAAGACTTCCCATTGGGAGTGATGTTTCAGCTGGGAGTTGAGAACTGGAGAGCACTTGAGTCAAGGACGAGGGGAAGGAGGAACTATTCAGAGACATTAGCCAGATATAACAGGCAGGAAATGCTCTATGACCCAGTTCGTCCTTGGGGAAATCCTGTGTGGAAATCCACTACCCTGCAGTTGGGTATGTCTAGAAAACTGTGCGAAGCTTCTCAGGACAGCTGTAGAAATTGTCCTAACTCATTCTCTGATCTGCTCTGGCCCCAAGTCAGCCTTCACAGCAGTGTTACCCTTGTCACTAGGATTTATGTCTGCAGAATTAGAGAAAAGAAGAAAACCACTAAAAAAAGTCCCCATTTGTTTTACACATTCTCGTCCATCTTGTAATGCAAAGTAATTCTTAAGAGATAGTTCTTTCATTTTCATAAATAATAGTTTTCATTGAAGAAACTCAGAAGTTGGAGATCATTGCCATCTAGTGGCATGTCTGGAATTACTACTCGTTCCGAGCCTATAGACAGTAAATTATTTTAATCTATGTACTAGGGTTTTTGGTTCTTTTGGTTTTTTTTTTTCATCCTTTTCCATGACAATGGGAGAATGTATTCAGTAATTTGAGTATGTGCGAGTTATCTAGCTATCCAGTGAAACACATACATATGAAGACTTCTACAATTTCCTTGTCTCTTCAAAAATTATGTGATTACACACACATATTGAATTATACATCTTCATGTCCAGACATGCACTTTCCCCAAACTTTTCTATCATCAAATCAAATTAAGAATGCATAGCAATATTATAAAATGCTATATTTTTCTTTGTAATTTTCAAGATTAATTCATGTTTCAAAAATAACTTCCCTGGAGAAATAATCATTCACTAGAGAAAAATCTCTGTGTTGTCTTTTATCCTGTTAAATAGAAAGATGTCCATACTTGTTAATCCGATTCATATTTTCCATATATATTTCTGTGTATATCCTGATAGTAAGTAATTCACATAAAATTTTATAATGTTTTCAAATACTAAGTCATTACATATGATAATGTACTTATGTGTATATTTTTTATTTTTCTTCATTCTTGAGAATTTCATGCATGTATGTGCTGGAAATATGATCATATCTATCCCATTTCCTTCATTCACTCCATCCTATCTCCTTTCAACATGCCTCCTCCCAGCTTTTAACTTCATGTCTTTTTAGTTTTGATAGTCCAGATGTGCATGGATGTGGGAGCATCCAGTAGAGCATAGGAAGCCTATCACTGATCACATCCTCTATAAAGACTGATTCTCCCTTGCCAACATTGTCCACTGCTGGTAGCTCATCAGTAAGGGATGGGGCCTGGAGACTCTCTCCCCTGTTTTTGCCAGAATTTTGGTTGGCTTGATTTTGTGCCAGTAAATACAGCTCCTATGAGACCATGAGTGTGTAATATGTGTTTTAATTTATATACATTATAGTTTTTCTCATCTTTAACACTTGGTTGTGATGCAAGATTATTGTTGAATAGATTTCCTGTAAAGTTTCAATACATTTTTAAATATTATGATTTATTTATATCTGTCTGTAAAATATTCTGGAAAAATGTTCACATACTTTACATTTCTAGATGGTAGCTTTTTTTTTTAATAAAGTCTCTTTTTCATCTTCCCTTAGTGCTTCTAGTTAAATTCATAATCTAATATAAAAATTGGTACTAGTTATGTGTATTTATTGCTTTATGATCCTTGCCAAAAAAGAAAATGTGTAGCTTTGCTGATAATGTTCATGAATGGAAAATTTTGTCTGGTATGTGTATTTTAGAATCAAGTAGGGAAAATAAAGGATGTTTCTGAGAATGACAGGAAGGAGAAAGAAGTTAACATAAAGAGAGTACTGTATATTAAGAGAAGTTGTTAAAATCTTAAAGAGTTTATCTTTGAAATTTCCTGTCCTACATGCTATTCTGAGATTTCACCATTTGAAAATATTAATTTAATTTAATGTATGTAGTGTGTATATGCCGTTGTGTTCCCATGGAGATGAGAGTTCTCTTCTTCCACCACTCCACGGGATCAAACTCAAGCCATCAGGCTTAGCTGCACTGAGCCCCATCAGTGACCTGACTTCCCCTTTTATTTCAGCATTAAAGAAGTCTTTTCTCAGAACTCCAGTTATCTGTTTACTTGATAGGAGCTTGAAGTTCATCTCCGTAGGCTACGGGCAGCAGATTGATCACAAATTGCAAGCCTTTTTCATTCTGTTTCCTGGAACTGGCCTCTGCTCTAACATATAATATATTCTCTGTATAGAGATAGGCCTTTCCTCTAGGTCCGTCAGCCCAGTCAGGCAGACCTTTATTAATTACGTTCACTCAGACAGTTCTCATCACTCCTGGGCACTCCCCGCCTCTCTTCCATGCTTTAGATTTTCTATGACTAAGGTGACATAGTTTTCATTGTATCTATGTGCAGTTTTCACTGTTTCCCATAGCATATTTCTTTCTTTCTATGAACATTAAGATATAGAATTATTGCTGTTGTTATGACTGCTAGCTCTAACTTTGAGATGAGGAATGGAAGGCAGCGAGAGGCTTAAAGTTACAATGGAAGCATTGTATTTTTGTCCTGTGCTATTTTAATATTTCTTCCTTTTTAGCTAATTTAATAGTAATTATGCATATCATGGGGCAGAGTGTGACATTTAAAGCATCAATTTTAAGACAAAAGTGATTCTTAGCATATTCATAACCACAAACGTTTATCTCTTTGTCATGAGAGCATGTCAAGTCCTCTCTTTTAGTCATTGTGGAATATACAGTAGTATATTACTAACTACACTATCTTCAACTGTCCTCTACTATGGAATCCCAGAAAAATTTTTCCTCCTATCTGCTGTTCTGCAACCACTGATCAGTGACATCCTCATCGCTCTCCTGCCTCTGCATACAAGCATCTGATTACCACCAAACTTCCACACATCAGCACTTCTGGAATCGTCAGGTGTGTGAGATCTCGAGTGTTTGTCTTTCTGTGCTTTGATTACAATTTTACACAGATAAACTCTGCTTTATTTTTTAAAAATAAATATTTGTCTTATAATTCTATCTCTGGGTATAGACACAGAGTTGAAAACAGTTGTTTTAAGCCAAAGGTTATTCATGAATATTCATACAAAATTATTCATAATTTTAGCCGACAGGTGGAAACAACCGAATGTGAAGCAGTGGATAGACATACAAAACAAAACGTGATCTAATTATGAAATACAATGTGATTCACCTAAAATTACTAATGTATATTGTAACATGGATAAGTCCTGAAACTATTATCGAATTTTGAAAATAGATATCGTTCTATTGATATGAAATGTTCTAAATAATATAGAGACAGGTGCTGGAGAGATGGCTCAGGCATTAAGAGCTCTGGCTGGTCTTCCAGAGGGTATGGGTTCAATTCCTAGCATCCACATTTCAGCTCCCAAACCATCTGTAGCTCATGGGATCTGACTCCTTTTTGGCCTCTTTGGGCACCAGGTATGCATATGATGAACAGACATACCTTTAAGCAAAATATCCATATACATAAAATAAAAAAATGTTTTAAATAAGTTGACATAGAATAGATAAGTGGCTGCTTATAGGGGAGAATGCAAGAGATAGCTAAAGGGCAAGAGTGTTTCCTTATGGTCATGAAAGTATTTGAAATAAACTGTGTAGTGATGGTTGTACACTTTTATGACATATTAAAAATCTTGGGTTTGTACATTTTAAATAGGTACATTATAAAGTGTATAGTTTGTGAAATATGTATCAATAAATGACTACAAAATATAATTTTTGAAATAAGAACAAGTTTTGATTCCTGAAATCTTCAATACAAGGAGTTCTTGGCACTAAGTACTTTGAAATAAATGTACTGTTTCTTCTGTCTTAAGTTCAATGGAAACTTCAGTGTGTTCAGTATTCATCCACATGGAAAATGGAGGGAGATGGAAATATTCGAAGATAAAACAATCAGCAATAATACAACCTGAATACTCAAGGTGGAAAAAATGGCAATTTTGTGAAAAATTTTGCAGACCTCTTAACAATTGAAGAAAATGAGAAAAGGTATAGTGAATCTGATTCCATTCATTCAAACTAATCGCCTGTCACCACCTTAAGATATTCAGTTTATGCCTCTCCTACAGACAGTCACACACAGAGGAAAAAGGGCTCATAGGAGACTCAAGGGTATTCATGCTTGTCGAAGGTGGTGGTGCATAAATGTCTAGGTGGTTGCTGAACAAGTCCTGACCAGTGACAAACCAATAGACATGCTAACATGGAAGGTGTCAATTTTAAGGGGCCCCAATCCTACACAAAGAACTCCACATAGCTAAGATATGCTGAGAGCGGGAGAAATGGTGTTCTCCAGGGGAGAGCTCCCAAACTGATTGTGCAATATCCACTGATTATCCAATATCCAACTGATTATCAGCTCTAAAAAAAATACTTATATGGATTGAGTAGGTTGTATTCATGTATTTAGGAAAACACACACACACACACACACACACACACAACCATTTAAAAATAGAGGCCATGAATCTAAGAGAAAGTGAAGAGGTACATAGGAAGAGCTGGATAGAGGAACGTGAAAGGGAGAGATGATGTAATTATATTTTAAAAACTGTAATAGATCTTTGTCTTGAGGACATAACCATGAAAAATAAACAAATGCCTTTCCATTCCATAGCTCATGTTATTGTAAGATTAGTAAAAGCTAATAAACAAGTAAGAAATAAAATACAGAGTGTGAAAAATATGGTGTAATTTGGAGGGGCAGAGCCCAGTGCCGTTACAAACATGGATCTGGAATCCAAAATAGTAGATTTTCATCAGATTGCCATTCTCTTAAAGGCTGTGTGGGGAGGTGATAATAGGGAAAAATTAGTTGATAGGTACAGAATTGCTGTTACATAAGAGGAATGATGTTTATTATTATATATCACAGCAGGGTGACTATAGTTAATCACATCAGTGTATACTTAAAAAAGAAGAAAAAAGGTTCTAAGTGTTCTCATAACAAACAAATGTTAAGTATCTGAGGTGATGTATACCGATTATCCTGATTGATCACTGCATATTGTAGACACATTTAAAAATGTCACACTATACCCAGTAAATACGTACAATCATTATGTGCCCATTAAAAACAAGATGACACTTAAAGACCAAAATGAGCAAAAAGGCTTTTTTTTCAAAGTGCCATGTGTGAACAAGGACAAGAAAGAAATACAGTCAAGTGGAACACCTATGATTTTGAAAGCATTTAGCACTTAAGTTAATGTTTTTCTGTGGGCCACAAGTCAAAATTGCAAACTGAGAAAGCATCAGGAGTTGCTTCTGTTACCTGCAATTCAAATCCATTAAATCCATTCCCTGTGCTTTTAGGCACTTAGAGTTATGTTGAATATCTCTGATATAATTCTTATAAGGGCATAAACCAAACTGTTTTTGAAAACAGGCAAAGGTTTTCCAGACCAATCTCTCTCTCTCTCTCTCTCTCTCTCTCTCTCTCTCTCTCTCTCTCTCTCTCTCTCTCTCTCTCTCTCTCTCTCTCTCTCCCCTTCCCTCTCTCCCTCCCCTTCCCTCTCTCCCTCCCATTCCCTCTCTCCCTCCTTCCCCCTCCCTTTCTCCCTCCTCCCTCTCTTCCTCTTTCCCCTCTCTCTCCCTTTCCCTGTCTCTCTGTCTCTAATAGGAACCAGTCCAGTAGGAATATAGTTGATACACTTCTCCCTGGATTTGAGGAAAATACCATGCATGCAATAACAATTAATAAAAAAGAAAGAGTCTACAAATTTGAAGAATAGTAGGATGAGGTATATGAAGGGTTTGAAGTGAGGAGAGGAAGGGAGAAGCATTGTGATTAAATTACAATCTCCTAAGGAGTCATTTTGTTGCTAGGTTTCTTTGGCAGAACAATAGTATTTGGTTTTCCCCCAAGTTCCATGGCTTATCTAGCTTTGGGTTCTAGGCCACCCAAGCAGTGTCAGGCATGGGTTATAGCTCATGGAGTGAGCCTTAAATCCAATAAGATAGTGGTTGCTTACCACCATAACTTTTGTGATACAATTGTACCAGTCTATCTTGCATGTGGATCACCATTGTAGACCACAGGGTTTATTGCTGGGTTAATAATTATCTTTCTCATCTGATAGTGTGCTGAGTATAATTTATACCATGAACATTAGTCTTTAGGGTTGAAGCCTACAGACTTCAGAAGTTAGGTAGGTACTAGCTCAACTTCTCTGAGTTCAATGGGGTATGTAAGTTTTTTTTCAGCAATAGAGGCTGTCTTGACTAGTTTTATGTCATCTTGTGTGGAGAGCAGAGCCCTGAGCGAGAGGCCTCGTAAACAAAGCCCGTATTTGGCTAAGCTACTGCTATTTGTTGCTTCTACATCTGGTGATCTATCTGCTTTTGCTACATGGCCCATTGGGATTGGCTAAGCTTGGGAGTACTCAACAGCCGAGGGTGGGCCAGGAGGCGGAGCTTAAGTAAGCTCCAGAGAGGCAGGAGCAGCAGAAGACATTAAGATTAGAGTAGGAGGAGAAGCAGGCAGGAGAGAGCAGGAGGAGAAGCATTGTAAAAGTGTCCTGAAATAAACTGCAAAGGAAGAGCTCGTGTTGTTGTGTCCTCCTGATGAATGTGACACATGTTTCTGAATTTAGAACTTTAAAATATGTTCACGTATCTGTAGATATGTGTTCTGTGATCATTCATGCCACCCCTTTGAGTAGAGAAAAGGCATGCAATGTAATCTCACATTGCCTAGAGGCATGGGCTGCTTGGAGCAAACCCCAGCAGCTAAAATTAGATAATGGACCTGCCTATACAGCTCAAACCTTTATGTCATTTTGTAAACAAATAGAAGTTCATGTTTCCCATGGACTGCCACATAATCCTCAAGGACAGGACATAGTAGAGCATACACATCACACTCTTAAAGAATTTTTACAAAAACAAAAAGGGGGAATTGGCCAAGGCCGTACCCCAAAAGAAAGAATTGCTCTTGCTCTTTTTACCTTAAATTTTTAAAATTTAGATGTAGATGGCCTTTCTGCTGCAGATCGTCATCAGTGCAGCAGAGGTTTCTTGAAGGGATTTATGAAGTGGAAAGATATTCTGACAGCTTCATGGCATGGCCCAGATCCAGTATTGATATGGGCGAGAGGCTCTGTTTGTGTGTTTCCACAGGACTGCCGAGATCCCATTTGGGTCTCCGAGCAATTGACAAGGAAGTGTACCACGCAGAATGGAGAGATCGTGCCCGAGAGCCCTGTGCACCCTTCTTCTTCTGTTCCTGGCAGAGAGC
>NC_045030.1:128322003-128328402 GCF_008632895.1 Mastomys coucha
CAGACCTCTACTCTTGCCTGTTTTGTTTAAAAACTAAAAGGGGGAACTGTGGAGAGCCGAGCCCCAAGCGAGAGGCCTCGTAAACAAAGCTCGTATTTGGCTAAGTTACTGCTATTTGTTGCTTCTACATCTGGTGACCTATCTGCTTTTGCTACATGGCCCATTGGGATTGGCTAAGCTTGGGAGTACTCAACAGCCGAGGGTGGGCCAGGAGGCGGAGCTTAAGTAAGCTCCAGAGAGAGGCTGGAGGCAGAAGACATTAAGATTAGAGCAGGAGGAGAAGCAGGCAGGAGAGAGCAGGAGGGAGAAGCATTGTAAAAGGGTCCTGGAATAAACTGCAAAAGGAAGAGCTCGTGTCGTTGCGTCTTTCTTGCTGGACGAGGAGGACACAACAATCTTGATATATGCTAGAGGCACTAGAGAGGAGGAAGTCTCAATAGAGAAAATGTCTCCATAAGATCATATTGTGGGTAAGCCAGTAGGGAATTTTCATAATTAGTGATTGAAGTGGGAAAGCTCAGTCCATTGTGAGGGGAGCCATCCCAAGCGGGTCCTGGGTTCTATAAGAAAGAAGACAGAGCAAGCCATGCAAAGCAAGCCAGTAAGCAGCACCTATGGCTTTTGCATCAGCTCCTGCTTCCAGGATCCTGTCCTGTTTGAGTCCTGTCCTGATCTTCTCCAATGATGAACAATGATGTGTAAGTGTAGGCTAAACAAACCATTTCCTCCTCAACTTGCTTATGGGTCTTTGGGTTTCCTCACAGCAATAGAAACCTTAACTAAGACATAGCCTTACCATCAGTTTATGGAGAACCACCTTGGGAATAGTCTGAGATGTTTGGGGGTTTCTATTGAGCCCCTTTGTTCAACAACTCAATTAGATGTAACCCATTCCTGGCATTAGAGGCTTCATTTGGTGATAAGAGATGTCTAGCTGAGATTTTGTCTCCTCACTATATGGTGAGTCTGTTTAGATTTCTTACATATATTTTAAGAAGGTTCTATATTATCCATTTGTAATATCATACAATCCCTCGATTGACCCTTAGTTTTACCTGTTTCTCCCCACCTTCCCTTACCCTCTCTATTTGATATTCCAATTCCAGTTTCCTCATCCCATCCATCTTCAAATATCTATTCTATTTTTCCTTCCTAGGGTTTCAAGACCCTTCCTTACCCCTAGTACCTTATACTACATCTAGCCTCTGTGATATGCAGATTGTAGCCTGCCTTCTAAGGCTTAACAGCTAACATTCATGTATAAGTGATTACATATCATATGTTCCTCATAGTCTCATGTACTTGAATGCTTAGTCACCAGGGAGTGGTACTATTTGAAAAGATTATGAGGTATGGTCTTGTTGTAGGAAGTGTGTCAATCCCAGTATCTCTCCTTTCCTGCTGCTTGCGGATCCAAATGTAGAACTCCAGTACCATGTCTGCCTGTGTGCTATCATTCTCCCCATCATGCTAATAATGGACTAAATCTCTGAAACTGTAAGCCAGCCCCAATAAAATGTTTTCCTTTATAAACATTGTTACAGTAATGGTGTCTCTTCACAGCAGTAGAACACTATGTAGTGTTCTACTGTGTGAATATTGGTAGTTTTGGGTGTAGGTTACATCACTTGGGATGTGTTCTTCTAGCTTCATTAATTTTCCTCTGAATTTCATGATTTCATCTTTTAAACAGCTAAGTAATATTCCATTGTGCAAATGTACCACAGTTTCTTTATCTATCAATTGATGGACATCTAGGATGCTTCCAATTTCTGGCTATTATGAATAGAATCAAGGAGCAATGTACATGCATGGACAAGTTTCCTTGTGGTAGGATGAACAGACCTTTGGTCATATCTCCAAGAGTGGGATAGCTGGATCTTGAGGTAGATGCATTCCCAGGTTCCTTAGGAGACTCTATACTTATTTCCACAGTGGCTATACAAGTTTGAACTTCCATCAGCAGTTGATGAGTGTTTCCCCTTTGCCCCATGTCTTTGCCCACATGAGCTATCTCTTTTTGTGTGTGTAAATTGATCTTGATCATTCAGATTGGTATAGGATGAGGAATGCAGCAATAACATGACTCTTAATGACATTTGGGTATGCTCATAGAGCAGTGTCTTGTTCAGAAAATATTAGAGAGGCTTCCTTTTGGACAAATGCAAAGACCCACAGCTGAACAATGTACAGAGAACGAGAGACCTTGAAACACTTGGTCTCCATCAAATTCTACCCCTGCCCCTTCCCTCCCACCTCCCCTTTCCTTGTTCCTCAGGGAACCTTGTGGAAGAGGAGGTAGAAAGAGTGTAAGAGCCAGAGGGGATTGAGGACACCAAGGAAACAAGACCTCTAGACAGAGAGGACTGATACCCATGTGAACTCACAGAGCCTGGCAGCCTGCACAGTGTCCCCATGGGTCTTCACTAGATAGGGTCCCAATGCTGAGTGGGAAAGTAGACAAAGGCTCCAGTCCCTAACTCATAAGCTATCTCCAATTGATAACTGCTTGCAGATTAAAAATTAGTTTCTCCAACCAGGAGTTTCACAGAGGATGCAAATCACACTTAAGGGTAGGCTTCACACCCAGCAGTAGATGACCAACACAAAACAAACTTAATTTTTGGAGGCTTTTGTTATTGTTGTTTATTTTTTGCCTCATAGTTTTTTGAACTTTTTTTCTCCACAAGGTCTTTTGCTCACATATTATGGTTTCTAGTTTTGTGCCTTTACTGGATTTGTGTGTGAATGTGTGTCTTGTGCATTTTCTTTGGCTCTTAAACTTCTGTTCGTTTACTTGTTTTGACCTAGTCAGGCTTGTCTGTTTTTATTGCATCTTATTCTTTCTTTCTTTTTCCTTTTCAGATGCCTGTTTGTTTTCGAAATAGGAAGAACAAGAAAAAGTATGGATTTGGGCAGGTGGATAGACAGGAGGATCTGGGCCAAGAGGAAACCACAGTCATCATGCCCAACACACATATAGAGCAGAAGACTGCCTGGTCTGGCCTCAGTCAGAGAAGATGTGCCTAACCCTCAAGAGACCGGAGGCCCCAGGGAGTGGAGAGGTCTGGTGGGGTGAGTGTGAGGAGGTGGAGACATCCTCTTGGAGACAATGGGGGAAGGAATGGGATGAGGAACTGTGGGAGGGAGGACTGGGAGGGGGATAATAACTGGACTGTAAACATGATTAAAGATAATTAAATATAAATAAAATATTTAATCTCAATTCATGCTGCCCTCCCAAATATATTTTCTTTTTTTTTTCCAAATATATTTTCAATAAAAAAGTAAAATAATAAAAAAACTCAAACTCTAAATCTCTATTTATTAATTACTGCTTTCTGTCTGTTTGTCTTCCTGCTTGCCTTTTAGCCAGGATCTTCATATGGCCTGGAACTTGTCATGCAGAGGAGGCAGTTTTTGAATTACAGAGACCCCCCTGCTTCTACCTACCAAAAGCTGGGATTAAAGGCCGATGCTTCATTCCAGGCTTTAATAAGTCATATTCTCAGAAAGTGTGTGCTGCATAGGGCAGCCAACTTGATAATGGAAACAGTTTTCATGAAATGGATAGCAATTTTAGGTGCTAGTCTTTTTCTACACACTTAAAACATTATTTTTAGTTGAAAATATATTAATTTTATACATATTGGGAATAGAAGGTGATATTTCAAGATATGTTTATAATATACACACAGTATGAAATGATTAGATCAAACTGACATATATTACCTCACCTACTTACATATTTTATTTGGAGAATGTTTTAAATACTTAATTTTTATAATTTCATTTATTATTTCTGTGTGTATAAGAGAGGATGCGTGTGTACACACATGCATGAATGTGTACTTCCATGTGCCATAGCATATAAGCATGCACATAGAGATCAGAAGACAATTTCTGTGAGTACAGTCTCTCCTTCCACCATGTGAGTAAATCAAACAGACATTATCATGCTTGGTGGCAATTGCCTTTACCTGCTGAGCCATCTTGCTAACCCTAAAAATACTTTTGACAAGAACTATTTCATCTTTTTCTTGACAATAAGAGAAGCAGCAGCAATAATAGTCAGAGAGTGTGTCAGTCAAGGAGTCTTTCAACTCGAAATGGCCACCATCGTGTTAGCAGACTAGACATTACCACTCAGCTGTACACAGTCGGATGTTTGAGGGCATACAGGCTTTCTGTGATGAAGCCAAGAGACACTGGGGAGTTGTATTTCCATATGATACTCTCCAATTTTCAGATGTTACCAACTATTCAAAACAAAACAAAACAAAACAAACCCATAGAGACAAACTGTTTTCCTCAAATCAACACTTTATTTTCAGTTTAAATCAGTATTTATTGAAGAAATTTAAAATCAAAGGCAGATAGGTTATAATCCAAAGAAAGGCATGATCTATATTTCATAGTTACCTCCAAGTACCAAAAGTACAATGAAAATTATAAGAAAAAAAGGAGGTAAACAAAATGAAGAATGGAGGCATAAAGAACTCAACATTTCCTGGTTTGTCTACCCATACACAGTGGGAAGTGTTGTTTTACTGCTCAAGTTACAATGGATGTTAATGAAAATGTTTACCAAAAAACCCCAAAGCTGTCAAGGGTAAATACAAAAATACTAATTAAAAAAAATGGAGACACGATGGTCAGCCAACAAGAGTTTTCTTAAAACAACAACAGCTATGTTGGCATGCCAATCTACCATCACTTTCTTGCATTGTACAGAGATCCTCAATTTCTTGGATTCTTCCTATCGGCAAGGAGCGATCATCTATATTCTATAGATAAAAAACAAGAGTTCCAAACATGGACTGGAAATAGTAACTGTATTAGTCAGGGTTCTCTAGAGTCACAGAACTTATGGTAGTCTCTATATAGTAAAGGAATTTATTGATTACTTACAGTCTGTAGTCCAACTCCCAACAATGGTCAGCAGCAGCTGTGAATGGAAGTCCAAGGATCTAGCAGTTGCTCAGTCCCAGCAAGCAGACAAAGCAGAAAGAAAACATTCCTTCTTTCAATGTCCTAATATAGGTCTCCAGCAGAAGGTGTGGCCCAGATTAATCTTCTGGGATTCATAGCCACTATGCCTCAAGATCTCCATGCCAAGATTCAGGTCAGAAACTTGTATCTCTCAGCCTCCAGGTTAGGGCCACAGGTGAGCCTTCCAATTCTGGATTGTAGTTCACTTCAGATATAGTCACGTTGACAACCAGGAATAGCCACTACAGTAACTTTTTACCTGTGCAAATCTGAGTTCCAACTTTACATAGCACAGAAGGAAATGCCAAGTGGTTATTGGAGATATACTGTCAGGACTAGTCTTTGTTGAGCCTTGAATAAATACTATCTTTCCAGCCCTATTAATGTCAAAGACTAGGGCTTTGTCTACAGACCTTGGCTTTCAAATATATGGACAGTGTTTACACCAAAGAGATTTGTCTATCACTCGACTCTGAAAAAAAAAAATCTATCAGTGTAAAGGTCCTATTGTCAAAATTAAGCAGACAGCACACAGAAAACATAGTTTCTCATTTTTTTCTCCCATGCTCAATATTTAACTTTAATGCAATCACCAACTCAAGACTACTTTATATATAACAATATTTTTTGCTTATGGATTATATATATTCAAACCATACAAACAGAGAACATTAGGTTGCCTGGTTTCCAGTTCAAGAAATATTTGATAAAATTCCCAGTCCCAGTATAAATACTCTCTGCTGAGTTCTCAAAATAATAAGCCTGAAGACAAAGGATTCTTTGTTCCCTGTTGAGACAATCCATTTTCACATACTGGGAAAAAGAAATGATTTAGCAGAAGGCATGAGTACAGGCTGTTATTTGAAAGCGAAGAGGTGAGTGTGTGCATGGAAACGCAATTGACTCTGCCGCTTGTAAAAGATGAGGTTATACACTGAGAGAAATACCGAGAATTGGCATTTGATTACCTTTTAGCACAATAGAGCCACGTTCTCTTGCTATGTACCCAGACATTCAAAATCCTGAAACGTTCTCTCTCTAACCTGTCAGATTTTTGCTCACAAGCTCCATCTTCATCTGCACTGTGGTCCTGTTGAGAATGCACAGTCTTGCAGACGGTATAATCCACTTTGGACTCCATCTAGTCACTTTACATCATGCAGTTCTGGGAATATGTGTGATTGGGGGTGGGGAGGCAAGGGGCCAGGGGAGCTTGTTTATCCAGTGGCAGCAGGGTGCTCTCTGCACTGGTGACTGCAAGTAGAACCAAGCTTGACTGTGGCTCTTATGCTTTGTCCTTTCTGAGCACAGCGTTTTCATAGATTGTATATTGTATACTTTATGATTATATATGCATATGTCTACCCTTTATCATATGTACAAATAAATACCAAATCAACACATAAA
>NC_045030.1:128328908-128330045 GCF_008632895.1 Mastomys coucha
GTTCCAGGATAGCCAGGGCTACATAGAGAGACCCTGTCTCGAAAAAACAAAAAAACAAAACAAAACAAGAAACGCCCACTCGTTTCATATATATGGAAAAAAAAATAGAGTCAACACTTTCAAGTCTGCAGGCATCTGGAAATGGGAGTTTGTGTTTCAAAAAGGAAAAGTCGAAGGGACAAATGGGCCCCTGGACAGATATGGCCTGAAGGTGACATAATCAGCCTTGGGAGTTATTATTTATTAACAAATGAAACGTCACGTACACTTTAACTCTTTTCTTTCCATATGAAGGATTTCAGATTCACTTCATGTATCTGCTTACAAGATTATGTTAGGGTCTTCCATCGAAGTGAAGGCAGTCTATAGAGATCATTGCCACCTTCTGGTCAAATCTAAAACTACACCTCTGATTGTCGTCTGTGGGAAGATTTGGGGAAGGAATCTGGGCCTGACCCACCAGTTGTCTAGAAGCCTGTAACACACAATCGGCCACTTTTTTTTTTTTTTTTTTTTCAGGAAATGTTGCTACCTGAAGCTCTAAGCTACTGGAAGGAAATTCCACCCGTCTTTCAGATGAAGAGAATGGGCCAGTGTGAGTGTCTCTGAGAGAAAGTCAGCATGCGGGTGTGCATATAGTAAGTATTTGGTGAGCTACATTTTCTTTCTTCTCCGCCTCTCTTATTTTAGGTACTGTGAATTCATTTACCAGGGCAGTAGAGTCGTATGAAATTGGATAAAGGCTGGAGAGGTGGCTCAGAGATTAGGGACTTCTACTGGTCTTCCACGTTCAATTCTCAGAATTCATGTGGAGGCGGGCTCACAGCCAAGTAACTCCAGTTTCAAGATATCTGTCGCCTTCTTCTGGCCATCATAGGCACTGTGCTCACGTGTTGTACTTAAGATACAGGCAAAAGAACCCTTACACACATCAAAGAAAAAACTTTTTAAAATTAGCTAAAATCATAACAAAATCTCCCTTCCAAAAATTACCCCAATTCTCTAAATCACAAATCTAGTACACTTTTTAAGTTAAGATTTTATTTTATTTTATTTTTTTGTTTTTGTCTGTTTTGTTTTGTTTTGAGACAGGGTTTCTCTGTGTAGCCCTGGCTGTCCTGGAACTCACTCTGTAGA
>NC_045030.1:128330147-128347250 GCF_008632895.1 Mastomys coucha
GACCAGGCTGGCCTCAAACTCAGAAATCCACCTGCCTCTGCCTCCAAAGTGCTGGGATTAAAGGCATGAGCCACCACTGCCCGGCTTTAAGATTTTAAAAGAAGCTTTGAAACTACTGGTTTTAATTATGGCATTTTCATGCACAATTTCTTTATGTTTGTCCCTTCTTCATCTCCCCTACTTTCATCTTACTCTTTCCCCTGCCCCCTGCAAATGTCTCTCCTCTGCTTTCCTATTATATGGACGTCACTGCCTTTTCTCTTTTGTCTCCCATCTCTTCTCCCTTTCACACTTTCATTTCTAATTTTATGACTGACTATAATATATATATATATATACATATATATATGTATATATATATATTCATTGAAATCTGGGATTCATTTATGGGAGACAATATGTGGTCTTTGTCTTCCTGACTCTTGCTTATTTTGCTTAGTAAGATGTTTCCCAGTCCCATCCACTTTTCTGCAGAGGCCATGCTGTCAGCTTCTTTCGTGGCTGAATAACATGGCACTGTGTGTATGCAGTCACATTTTCTTCGTCCCTTCACCTGTTCGAGAGTTTCTAGGCTGCTTCTGCATCTTAGCTATTGCGACAGTGAAGCAATCAACATGAACACTCAAGTACTCCTGTGCTACGACTTGAAACCCTTTGGGTATATATCTAGTAGTGACAGAGCTGGTTCATACTGTAGTTCTATTCTTAGGGAAATGTAATACATATCAGCGAGCAAAAATATCAACCAATAAAAGCATTATGTCAAAAATGACAATATCTTCTCTACTCCCTCTCCCTGCTGAGACAGGCTCTGTAAAATGATTTCATCTTAAAAAGACTTTTTTTTTCTGTGAATATACATAGGAATACATATGTATAGTTCATATTAAATCTTACATGCAATTTATTGTTTGGGGGATAAAATAATTCACAGTTTAATTTATGCTTATTGTTGTCCATCTACTATCATGGGTATACTAGCATTCTTACAGTTTTCTATGAGACTTAATTTTTTCCATGAAGTCTGACACTTCATGAATATTTAATGTCATAGTCCTCTACATGGATATGACATGTGTGGATAATATCTCTATTTTATATATCTTTTAGGTTTTTGTCAATAACTTCTATGATGAAGAAATCAATACAGTAGATTGTAAAAGTTTTGACAAATTATAAGAGGTAGAGATTGCTAGTTAATGGGAAGATTTGAGTTGAAAGCCATCCAAATACAAGAGAGACAACACAGTGGGAAAAAGACTGGATTTCAAAGTCTTTAGTCTGTTTTCACATGTTTAGCCCTGGAAGAAGGGATAGCATTCTTCCTTTCTGCAATTTTAGGTTTTCTCATTTCTAATTAAGGATCCTTATTGCCTGCCTCGTAGGATTACTATCATGATTAGAGGAAATGCAATATAAAGTTCTCTAGATACAAGGCTAGCTTAGAGAAGTGATAATTTTCTTTTTCCCATGTCATTTTCCCAGCGTCTGAAGCCAGTGCTTGCACTTGGACTGTCTACCACATCAGGAAGTGAGAATATCCATGAACATCCAGAAAGCCAGAATCAGACATGCTGAATAGCCTAGTGGCCTTTTGAACTACCTGCATAGCTCAGAGCATGCTGGATCTTCCCCAGACCTTTATCATGAGCTTGTTTTTTTTAAAAGATGTATTTATTTTATATATGTGAGTACACTGTAGCTGTCTTCAGACACACTAGAAGAAGGCACCCAATCTCATTACAGATGGTTGTGAGCCACCATGTGGTTGTTGGGATTTGAACTCAGGACCTCTGGAAGAGCAGCCAGTGCTCTTAACTGCTGAGCCATCTCTCCAACCCTATCTTGTTAATCCATAGATCAAACACAATTGTGTTGTGTTTGAATATGCCTAAAAATAAGCTACTACAGTTCAGACTCTCAAAGTTTGAGCCAACACCAGCTACTTAGTCATGGTAAAGTAAACTACCCTCTTGCCTTCTGAGGATCATTATTTTGCTGGCTGTGCTGGCTACAGAGACATCAATCCACAGGGCAGAAGTGATAGAATGAATAGAATATGGATTTAGTAAAGTTGCTTACATGGTGTATTTCAGGTAGTCCGATAAAGGCCCTCTCCTGACAGAAAGGTCAAGCAAGGATCCAGTAGTTGTTCAGTCCCTGAGCCTGAATGCCTCAGTGGTTCTGGTGCTCGAGTCTCAGGGAGCTGCTGGGCTGCAATCTATGTTGGAATCCTGATGAAGTAGGTTCTAACACGAGAGAAGGAATGCTTCAGCAACAAGATAGAGAAACTTGCCAGTGAGTGTGAGGACAAGCAAAGAAAACGAACTAAAGTTTCTTCTGTTTCTCATTTTATGTGAGCTGCTACTAGGAGGTATAGCCTAGATTTAGGCTGGATCTTTCCACTTCAAATAATCAAATTAAAAAAAAAAATCCCTCACAGGCTTGTGTAGCTACTTGAGTTCTAGTTGATTCCAGATGTAGTCAAGTTGCCATCCAAGTTCAGTCATCACACATAGAAATAAGGATTGCCTTTTAAGAGCTCAAGGCTGATTATCTATAATATGGAACTGGAGTGCTTTCTTCACAGTGTTGTCTGGGAAATGGGAAACCTCAATGTACGACCTCTGCTCCACTCTGCGTTTCTTTGCAGCAAAGGTGGGTGAAATAGAAAGTAATAATGAGAGCAAGAAGAACATGTGAAGTTGGGCTGCAGCAATAGAGAAGTAAGGGCATGCAGACTTTCTTGATGTATTAGCCATGTCAACTATCTGGCATTGTAGGCTAAGTTACCTGGGGGGATTGGGAGTAGATAAAATCCACATACACTTTCCCACCATTTTATTTATTTTTATTTTTTTTCTGTTTCTATTCTTTTAATTTTTTCCCCTTTTTATTATTTTTTTACACTCCATATTCCATTCCCTGCCCTCCAACCACCCTCCCACGGTTCCACATCCCACACCTCCTACCCAGGCCCCGTCTCCACGTTGATGGCCTCACACACCCCCACCTGATGTCTAAACTCCCTGGGGCCTCCAGTCTCTTGTGGGTTAGGTGCATCATCTCTGAATGAACACAGACCCGGAGGTCCTCTACTGTATGTGTGTTGAGGACTTCATATCAGTTGGTGTATGCTGCCTGGTTGGTGGTCCAATGTTTGAGAGATCTCGGGGGTCCAGATTAATTGAGACTTCTGGTCCTTCTACAGGGTTGCCCTTCTCCTCAGCTTCTTTTAGCCCTTCCTTAATTCAACCATAGGGGTCAGCTGCTTCTGTCCATTGGTTGGGTGCAAATATCTGCATCTGACTCTTTCAGCTGCTTGTTGGGTCTTTCAGAGGTCAGTCATGATAGGTCCCTTTTTGTGAGCACTCCATAGCCTCAGTAATAGTGTCAGGCCTTGGGACTTTGCCTTGAGCTGTATCCCACTTTGGGCCTGTCACTGGACCTTCTTTTCCTCAGGCTCCTCTCCATTTCCATCCCTGTAATTCTTTCAGACAGGAACAATTCTGGGTCAGAGTTGTGACTGTGGGATGGAAACCCCCTCCCTCACTTGATGCCCTGTCTTTCTGATGGAGGTGGGCTCTACAAGTTCCCTCTCTCCACTGTTGGACATTTCATCTAAGGTCCCTCACTGTGAGTCCTGAGAGTCTCTCCCCTCCCAGGTCTCTGATACATTCTGTAGTGTTCTCCCAACCTCCTACCTCCCAAGGTTGCATGTTTCCATTCTTTCTGCTGGTCTTCAGGGATTTCAGTTCTTTTTCCCACCCAGTACAATGTCATCTTCCCCTCTCCACAATCTCCATCCACTTTCCCTCCTGGGTCCCTCCCTCCCCCCCTTGTGATTGTTTTCTTTTCCCTCCTAAGTGGACCTGAGGCATCCTCACTTGGGCACTCCAGCTTGTTGAACTTTTTGAGTTCTGGGGACTGTATCATGGGTATTTGGCACTTTTTTCTTTTTGGCTAATATCCACTTATGTGTGAGTACATACCATGCATGTCCTTTTGGGTCTGAGTTACTTCATTCAGGATGATATTTTCTAGTTCCATCCATTTGCCTGTAAAACTCAGGGTGTCTTCATTTTTAGTATCTGAGTACTATTCTATTGTGTAAATGAACCACATCTTCTCTATCCATTCTTCTGTTGTGGGACATTTAGGTTGTTTCTGGTTTCTGGCTATCACAAATAAGGCCACTATAAACATAGTGGAACAAAAACCCTGTGGCATGTACTTTATATTCTTCCCACCACTTTATATTCCCACCATATATATATTCCCACCACTTTATATTCTTTCATGTCCTTGTTATTTTTGTCTTATAAGCGGGAAAGAGACTCTAAAGAAGTCAAGAGACGAATTTGTTTTGAAACAAGGGACAACATAGGGGAACCAATTTTAATAGCCGGCGTGGAATGCATAAGACTGTAATTAGTAACCTGTGGACCAATAGCCATCTTAGCATTGCCTGTGCAGAAGTCACTTCATCAGCAATAGAAGTATCTACCTTCCTTTGTGTGTATATGCCAAAGTACAGGAAAGAGAACGTAACAACAAAAGAAATCAAATGTTAGCAAGGAGACGGCAGGGGTGCTGGTTAGTTCTGTTTTCCTGTATTGGCGTGCATCATCAAGCCCATCATGTCAGGTGTGTGTCTTAATTGACGAGGAGTACTAGGTTAGGAGATCAAGTGGATAGAGTAGATGGTAGGTCTCAGCCCATGTTGGGTCAGGTAATTGCTCTGTACATTTTAGATCCTTGGACCTCAGGCTGTTACCTATAAGAGTTTGTAGCTCAATTATTTACCCACAAAGTCCAAAGATAACAGTAGATACTAAATCAACCAGGTCCACTCTGGAGACCTGTGTTATCCTATTAGCTGGTGACTGGTATGTGTACACTTTAGGGACATCATGACATCTAGTATGTGATCTTGTGACTCTATTACACCCCATAACCTCATTGCCTGGAGCCTAAACTGGTTCTCAGCACTAAGCCTGCCCTCAGAGCAAAGCTCTCTAAGGACTGGTGGAAGAAAAGGTAAGAAGCACACTGTGTTTTGCTTCTGCCGGTGGTTCTCAAAGGATGGCTCCTAGACCAGCAGTGTCAGAATCGTCTAGGAATGTATGGAACATGCTAATTGTTTGCCTCCAGCCCCCCTGCCAAGCCAGAAATTCTTGGGGTGGGTTGTAGCAGGGTTAACACATCTCTCAGCTGAAATTGGAGACTTGGCTTCTTCAAAACTTACAATTATGTAGTGAATTAAGGTACTTAGTTTTTAGTTAATAAAATAGTCTTTTTTTTCATTCCACATACCTTTTTAAGAATCAGATTTGCTCTTTTGTTTTTAACAAAAGAATCATTTTTTTTTGTTAGATTGATTGGCTGTTTGCGCCCTCTGGTGACCATATTTAATATTGCACCATGGCTGTCACTTGAGCAAGAGACATTAAAAAGCAAGGAGTGTGGAGAAGATACCTACCTCCCTAGATAAACTATGTCTTATCATAGTTTAATTCTGATTCTGCTAATTACGAACTCCACAGGAGACACTTTCAGCATGTCACGTAGCAAATGAAGTGCTGAGTCACACAGTGTCTAAGGGCATTAAATTACATGTCTCTCTCTTAAACACTTAAATACAATGATTATCAATATAGTATTTTATGTAAGTCCTGTTTACATTACAGTATATTTAACACAGCTTAATGTACAGAAATCTTTTTGAAGCACTGATTTTGTGAGTGTGTGCAGAGGCCAGAGCGGAACATTGGTGTCTTTCTCATCACTCTATACCTACTGTCTTGAGACAAGATCTTTCACTAAACCAGAAAGTGCCAAATCTGGCTGGTTGGGCTGGCCAGTGCTGTCTCAGAATTTACCTGTCTCTACTTTGAAATACTGTGGTTCTGTCTGTCCCCATGCCTCTCCCAATGTTGGTGTTACAGGTACACACAGACATACCTGGCTTTTTATATGGGTGCAAGGGACCCAAACTTAAGTCTTTATGGTTGAACAGCAAAACTCTTCCCCATTGAGCCATCAGGCTGTCTTCCCAGTCCCTTGTCATACTCGTTTTATAAACAAAGCACAATAACTTTGTCTTATCATAGTTTTATTCTGATTTTGCAAATTAAGAACTCCAGCCCTTAGAAACACGAGAACAAATTAATAGAGGCAGTAATTGTGTATTTCTTACTATGTACTGCCTCAAGATAACCACTCAGTAACGTGGAAATGTTCACCAACTATGTGTAGGCTTGTTAATATTTTAAAACAGAACATATGTATATTTGTATGCAAATAAATATGGATTCTTTAGAATTCATGTTGAAATATGTTCTGTATCTTGCTTTTATACTCAAATACCTCAATGCCTTTGATTGTATCTCTTTAATGTTTGTGCAAGTAACTTTACATATGTCAATGACCTTGTCCTTGTTTGGATTACCTGCTGGTATAGATAAACATGACTCTTGTGGAAATCAGTATTCTATGTCAGGCAGATTAATTATATCTAAAAATAGTGTGTCAAGTGCATCTGATCCAATGCAAGACCCTCCCTTTGAACACCTAATATGAGCAAACACTTTATACATGATAAGGGTTGTTATACATGAGAAGGGTTGTTCTAGTACCTATGCTGGACTTATTATTGTTGCTGAGCTGGTGACTGGCCCCTAATGCCTCTGGGAAGGAGAAACATACTGACACCTATTGCTAATTATCAGATTCTAGCTATGGCCATAGGAACATTATATTTGTTACATTGTGGCCTCTTTTCCTGACCACAGTCAGTTTCATCATCTTGCTCCATGATATAGCTGACAAGACTGTAGGCCCTTAAATACAGTATTTGTATTTTGTGTATGTTTGTGTGGGTACACATGAATATTTAGATGTACACAGGAATGCAAACCAGAGGTTAGCCTTGGGTGCTATTCCTCAGTAACCATCTACTTTGTTTTGGTTTGGTTTGATTTGTTTTTTTTTGAGACAGGGTTTCTCTGTGTAGCCCTGGCTGTTCTGAAACTCACTCTGTAGACCAGGCTGACCTCAAACTCAGAAATCCACCTGCCTCTGCCTCCCAAGTGCTGTGAAACACAGTTTTTTAAGCTACAGGCTTTCCAATTAGGCTAGGCAGGCTGACCACTGAGCCTCCAGGATCCATATGCCATTGCTTATTCACTTCTGGAATTATAAGGGCATAAAGCCACACCTACGTTTTTAAAAAACATATGTTGTGCATAGCATTTCAACAACTGTATTATCTCCTCAGTCAAACTGGTACTTCTTAATATGAATTACAGATCTGAACATTTAAAAATGTTCCTTTCAGAGTAGAGTGTTATTTTATTGGAAATAACATACAATAAATGTTGTTTATATTTCACAAACAATATTTGAAAATAAAATTGAGGTTATTCTTTATTCAAATTCACACATTAGGATATGAATTATGTTAACCTGCTCTCACATCATAACCAGAAGGTATATTTTTTTGGTGAGGGGGAGTGCCAGGTTTTAGTTTTATAACTAAGGAACCTATTTTAAAGGCACATACACCAATATTCACGAATCCATGAACTATCTTGGACTCTTAAGAAACTAGTAGTCACAGAACTGGGAATGGTGGGACAAGACAGTGAAGGGCCAAAAGATCAACTTTCCACTCTATCCCTTCGCTTTGTTCATTCAGTAAATGTTTATTTTCAAGTAAATACAATTTTCGGAGAAAAATCTATGATGTGAAATAATGGATATTTGGATTTCTGCCACTTAATCATCATAAACAATAAGGTATACAGAAACATTAACAGCTGAGATTTGTCTGTTTGTTTGTGCTTTATTCATGGCCACCTGAAAGCACACATTCTTAAAAGAATGTGTATCAGCTCCTTTATTCTGTTTTGTGATCTAGGTGGTTCCTCATCATACCATACCTGAATGATCTCCTGAAAAAGAGTAAGGTACATCTCCTTTGTACGTTGCTCCTAAATCAATACAGCATAACTGCTAACTTTAAGCAGCTTCATCATGCTGCTCTAACATTCTTTGGTTGGCTTCTCATCATTTGTGGCAGAAATGTGTCTCCTGCATAGTGAGACGACACCAGGTGTCCAGTCTTCCTGATTTCGCTTACTACATTTGCTACAACATTTCCTGCTTTGTGTCCTGTATAAAAACTAAGCAACTTTGGTGCCTGGTAAATCTTGTGTCTGGTGAGTTTAAATACATGGCACTAGAAATTCACTGTGGTAGTATTCAGTTTGATGATAATCCAATAGGGTGCACCACTTGGTCTTCTCACAGTAAATATAATCTAATAATAACGAGATATTCATTTAGATCATTAGGGAACATAAGAATACAAATATGACCTCTTAAAATCTAGTGATAGAATTGACCTAGTTCGTGATGCTGTTATCCAGAGTTAAAGGCCTAAGCCTCTGGCCACTTGTCAATAATGGATTACTCACAGCAAATAAGTGGCTACCAGGAAGCAAGTCATGCAAGCACTTGAAAATATTTTAATGAGAAAACATGCTTTGAAAGCAGATTTGGCAGAGCGGTGCCTCTCAGTCCAATCAAGCATCCATTTCGATTCATGAGTCCTCTGCTTTGTTTTCACACTCTGCTAGAGACCATGATCACTAAATGGCTAAAAACCCACTTCATTTGAAATACTTGAAATAAAAATTACAAATCCAGCACAGGCAGTGCATTTTGGTCCCATGGACAGTGTCCAACAAACAACATTTTAGACAAGGAAGAAAACATACAAAGAGTGCCATTTACTATTATTCTTTCATGTGCTGCTGTAGGAAAGGTTATTAGGAAGGAAGTGAGATATCAGCCTTGATTGCAATATGTAGAACATGGCACCTATATCTGGATATTTTGGCTAACTGAGCTCTCTATGCTTCTACAGGGATACAAGAGAGAGTACTCTTGAGTTTTCTGTTCTGTGTCCACCTGCAGTACTCTGGACATGATTTTTGGAAGACAATACAAAGTGCCGCCGACCGGGTTCATTGCGGGGACCCCAGTTTCCACGGGATGAGAATTCTGGTCAGGTGGGCAATTAAGTCGGCAGATGACAACAGACTAGAGACACAAGGGTGTGTTGAATCTGAATGTATTTGTATAATGTGAAATTCAGGCTTAAATACCATACAGCAAGCAGGGCAGATGACAGGAGTCACGTAGGCAGGTGGGGGTTACAGCAAGGGACTCAAGACTGAGGTTACATAGGCAAGTGACAGAGGACACCAAGGTCAGTAGGGTCTGGTAGCCAGGTGTGAAGCAGGAGGAAGAGGAGTGGAGCCCTCCCTGTTGAGGTATTATGCTAATTCTATGGTTCTGCTGGAGGCAAGGAGTGGGAGGTTCCGACCTGACCTAACACTTCTAGCTAATGTCCTTGAGTGAAGCCCTTCGATTACTCTCTAGTAAGTAAAACATTTCTAACTATTACAAACTGTCTATTGCCCTAAGGAATGTGCTTGACCTCTGTTGCTAGTTGTGGCAAGACAGATTCTTTGAGAGAAATTCCAAGCTATGGACAGCTTAGTGTTAAACTAGGATAAGTTGGTAACACTGTGTTGGCCAGGAAACAATGTCCAATCTTAGCCATTTATGAATCATTTCTTGGGGTACCTTTATGCATAATTATGAGGGCGTGTTGACAATTGGAAAGACTGATCTGGAACACGTCTGAGTTAGGGGATACCAGCGACTGTCTGAATATTCAGGAGGCACAGAACTCCTTTTGGATCCTTATTGCCTCTTATCCTTAATCAGGATTTTATCCCCGATATTTTGGATGTGACTGGAGTAGACGAGTGTGCGTGGCACAAAGGATATTGTATCCATACCCAAAGCTGAGGACCAGCAGCCACACACCGAGGACAACCTCAGCAAAAGTCATCTTGGATTACCTTACCAGTACCAGTATAGTTTCAACAGCTCCTTGAGGACCATGCCATGGGATTCCCCATGCCTTGATATTTATTATTAATATGATATTGATTGCATTCACTTGATATTGTATGTAACAGTGAAAGTGAAGATATATTTATTTAGATGTGAAGTCAAAATTTCTCAGACTGGTGGTTGACCTCTGCATACATTGTTCTTCATCTGTTCCATGTAGTTTTAGATCTCATTCAGCATCTTATCATGTATAATATCATTAGGTATGTTTTCAAACATTTACTTGGAATTTACATTACATGTGATTCTTGGCCAATTTCTCTGTTAAGAGATTTAGAAATAATAACCCAATATCTGCAAACCCAGTTGTGACAATTTTCTCTGAGCTTTTCATATTTTACACTTTAAATTTTTGCTATATAGGTAGTAAGACAAAATCTTTATAAATAGACAAGAAGTGAGGCTGATGATTAAGGGAAATTGAAGACAACAAAGCTAGACTCATTGAGTATCTGCCCAGACAACAGGACAAAAAGGATTGGGTCTTTGCGATTACAGGTTTTAGGTTCGATGAATTAATGTATGAAGTTCCTCATCAGGAAAAATTGCTTCACTTCTTTTTTTCAATCTTTGGGTTCTGGGAATTGAACCCAGGGTTTTGTGTGCTAGACAAGCACTTTACCACAATGCTACTACATCCCCAACCATCGTTTAACTTCTCAGAACTCCTGTATCCTGATCTAAATTATGTCAACAATGAAGAGTACCTTGAACACCTGTAAAGATTAAATTAGATAAATCATCCACTGATTAAAGCCCTGTGTAAATGCCAATAAGCTTTTTGGTTTTTTGTCTGTTTGTTTGTTCATTTGTTTGTTTTGCAAGTTGGCCTCCCAGAGACAGCAAAAATATCTTATTTTTCTTAAATCTTGATTATCAATTTGGGGATCACTTCAACTTTGCAGTGCATACCTACAGACCCCCTGGCTCAAAATTTCCTCCCTATAGTCAGTATCATGTTGAGAATATCGATGTGGACATAATCCTAGGAGAGTTTTTTGCAAGACCAACATCTAAAAAGGGAGGTTGAGGAGTGTTGTACCATTTGCCCCATTTTACAGAGAGTTGATGATAACCTGTACTGTGCTCTGCGGTGCTGCAATTTCTCCACTACTGAATTATGCAAATATCTGTGCATGTATTTTATGACTGCATACTAAGGTCTTCTTTCTGACAGATATGGTATTTGGTTTATTGGAAACTCAGATGAGTTTAGCAACGTTAATAGTAGTAGTTTCTGTGTCATGAGATGAAGTGAGGAATTTTGAGGAAAAAAAAGAAGCAAGTTTAATTTTATTTTAGATGGTTTCCAGGCCCCTTATTTTCTTTCTAGTTTCCAACTAAGCCTTTCAAACAGAACATAAATGAAAACAAAATTGTATCCATGTTCATGTCGAACAACCACAGGATCTTGGAGGAGTCCCTTTTCCTGTAATAGTGACAGTAAACATAAAAAGAGCGCTTAGGGCATAGGCTTTAAGATGAGATCCTTGTGGATTTGGTCCAGAAAGACACAGTCTAGTTGTGGGTTTCATGGTCTTAAAAAATTCATTTTTTCCTTTTATGGAGTCTCATTAAACTCTGTAAAATAATTATGTATTGTATTTATGATAAAGAAAACCCACCCAAACTCTATTTTGTTCTGATTAGGAATTGGAATAATATCTGCCCTCTGAGATTTTGGGGGAAATTGAATGATGATATTAAAAGCATTCAGAGCATTTCCTGACACTTTCTAGTAGGTGTTATACATTTTCATCAGTCACCATGATTAGCATTACACCTTGATGCCATTCAAAAGGTGAGTCATATGCGTTGAGTCTGCACTGCTAGGCAATGTAATTTTTCTGTCTTCGCTGCTGCAATCAGTTCTGAACAGACTGAATGGAATGCAGATTAAAGGAAGAACATAGAAAGCTGTTTAGCAGACTCCAATAACATCATTTAATCTGAAATGGCATCTGCCAACATCTGTGGCATTTGCCTACCAGTGCATTCAAATGCTTACTTCAAAAAATAGGACCGGGACAGCTATAAAGTGTCCGACAAAACCAGACATCAACACTTGCATATACCCAATGATTTAGCATTAACATATAAAGAGGACAAGGTAGCATAAAACCCCATAGACATCAACATTCTGCAAAGGGCCCACATAGCATGCACATAATATGTTAGCACAAATTCAAGCAACCAAAAAGCATGAGAGTTGAACAGCAAAATGTTCTTATTTTCCTCTGTTATGGGGAATGAGATGGGTGGTTGATAGTTCCATCTTGCATTCAGTTGCATTTAATTATTGGTAAAATGGGTATACACTAGATTTATAAACAGCAACAACAACAACAACAACAAAAGAAACAAAACAAAACAAAAAACAAAACCAACCAACCAACCAAAAATCCAAACCCTCTGGTCCTTAAAAATCATCATTACTTATCAGACATGCTAAACATCCAACTGCTACAGAAAGGTATAAAACCAAGTTTCAGATGCTTAGTACATATGATAATAAAGGGGACAAAGGCTTTGAATCCATGCCCTGGCTTTCACTCTGTCTTCCCTTTACCTACATGTGACTCAAAATAGAATGCGGTGTTCATATGTTGCGTTGTATTTACACTATGAATAAAAGCATCCACAAATATTTAGTATCCATTTCTATATATCTATTATTCTGTAGGTGTGCTCATCCACCACTTAATGATTTGGTTTAACATTGCACTCTCAGATTAGAGATATAAAACTTGATGTTTTTGTTAGGTTTGGGGTATTTGTTTCTTCTGCTACAAATCATTTTCCTGTTAGAGTTAACCATGATGTATTTCCTAGATTCTAAATATTTATTACATTGCTTAAGTGTAAAGGTGAAGTGGCCACACCACAGTAGTTGTGTAGAAGTCAGAGAACAACTTGCAGGAGCCAGTTCTTTCCGTCCAGGCTTTTGGAGTCAAACTCAGGTCATTAGAATTGGATAAACAATTGACCCATGTAGCCTGTCCTCTTAAAATATACCATTTTATATTTTAATTCTCTCTGTGTGTCTGTCTGACTCTGTATCTTTTTTCTCTGTGTAGCATGTGTGTGTGTGTGTGTGTGTTTTCACCCATGTGGGCTTGTGAAGAGTCCAGAGGAAGATATCAGGTGTATTGTTCTCCACTTCCCCCCTCCCCCAGACAGGCTCTCTTCACTGAACCTGGAGCTGTTCTTCTGATTGGCTGGTGGCCAGAAACATAGAGCAACACTCTTGTCTCCACTTCTTCAGCCACTACTGGAGTTATAAGCAAACACAGATGTACCCAGTATTTTTATAGGGGTATTTATTTATTTGGCATATGTTGCTGGAGATTTGGATTTTCACTATAGTGTTTCTTTCAAGAATAACATTAAAATGAACATTATTACAGTTCAGTCCATATACTCAACATGTTAGATATTCTCAAGGTTCTTGCTACTCCAAGAGTTACTAAACAATTAGCAATTTAAACATCATCCCATGGTGTTTGAAGCAGGATTTCCCAGAGCAGTATATCAATAAAAAGCACAAGTGTATGTGTTCATACAATTGTGTATCTTAAGAAATCTGCTTAGACAATAGTTCTTCAACCTTCCTAGTGTTATGACCCTTTGAAACAGTCCCTCATGTTGTGGTGAACCCTAATCATAAAATTATTCTATTGCTACTTCAGAACTGAAACTTTGCTGTTATGAATCGTAACGTAGTTATGTGATATGCAGGATATCTTATGTGCAACCCACAGGTTAAGAAGTGTTGCCTTACTTAGTCATTGATCCCGCCTATCAAGTGTCACTCAATATTATTTAGACTTATTTGGTATCTGTTTTAACTGGATTTTATAACTTAATTTGATCCTCCTCAGTTATCATCTTTTAATAAGTTTTTAAAAATAATAAAAAAAATTTCTGCCAGCATGTATGTCCTGGTCAGTTATCCTTTTTTTTTTTTTTTTAAAAATAATTTCTAAAGTTTTATTTATTTATTATGTATGTAACTCTCTGCCAGCTTGTATGCGTGTACATCAGAAGAGGGCACTGGATCTCATTATAGATGGTTAAGAGCCACCATGTGGTAGCTGGTAATTGAACTCAGGACCCTGTAAGAGCAGCCAGTGCTCTAACCCTCTGAGCCATGTCTCCAGCCCCTTGTCAGTTATCTTAACACATTCTAAAATGGATGCTGTCATGTTACAGTCCCTCTTTGTTTTTCTTACTTCCTGTTGTTTTTGTTGTAAGAGGTGGAATTAGGGTAGCACAGAGGGAAGACAGTCAAGTATATACAGACACCATGAGCCTCGCTTCAGAAAGATCAAGAATGGTGGCAAGGAATGGATAAAAAAAGAAAGGGAGTGTGGGCAGGGAGGCTAAAAGTACATTTAAAAACAAAACAAAACAAAAAAGTACTAACAGACCAGGGAGAAGGCAACTCTATCCCTGGCAAGGGAAAAAGCATGGCAATCGAGCTTGATACGAAGTAGCCATGATATGAAAAGCCAGCCATACTGAAAATGGCTGTTCTGTGCCTAAGGCGAGAAACACTTTACAGGGAAATGCGGTATTAGGAGGGGGCTAACCAGCCAGTCTCATACAAAGAACAAGGTCAGAAAAAAGATCAGGTGTGCTCCCCTTCAAACCTGCCTCCCACACAGGAGCTATATAGCTCACATAATTTGCTGTTATGCCGTCTTCCAACTAATATTGGCAAAATGCTTAAAATCTCCTGCTTTTATCTGCTCCACATTCCAAGTAATATTTACTTATACTGCTTTAGGCTGCTGCCATCAAGACCTATATCAGGATTTTAGAATGTCACAAGTTACCCTCAGAACCTCATTAAGTCCCATCACAAATATTCTGGCCTCAGTCTTATACACTGGCCAATGACACTAAGTAATCAAGGAATTGGGTGAAATTAACTGCATGATCAACAGGAAGGGAATCTGTGTAGGAAAGAACCAGAGACAAGGAAGAAAAAAAATAATACATAGAAGGTCAGATCTGTCACAGCAGGTAAGATAGCATCCTACTTTTTGCAAATGAACAATAATGGAATAGACACGGGCTTTTAAAAGATTGTTTTCTGTTCTCACGTGCTTTAAGCTGCCAGATTTCTTTATAAGTTGGAAAAAGTAAGAAGCTCAGTACAGACACTCCTTCCACTTGCAGATACAGGCAAAGCTGTAGGGAGTAGCTGGGACTCAGCTGATTGGTTCTTAAGGCCCAGAGTAAGTGATGCACAACAGAATCCTTAACAACCCAGAATGTTAAACTCAGGGTTCAGATGATAAAACTATAAATAGTCCATTGTAGGTTTGCAAATAAGGAAATTACAGAAGGAGTACTTTAGCATCTACATATCACACAGCCAGAGTTCTGGAAGGATTTTCACAGAGTTGAGAGCAGTAATACAGTTCGATGACTGGTGATGCAGCCTTAAAACCCAATATTTGGTTCTTCTGGAATTTTTTTGAATATTTGTTTGGAAGTCTTCAGAGCGGAACCACACTTGGGTAGCAACTCTCCTGTTGTAAGGAGAGCATATTACTTTTTAAAAATGAAGAACAGTGGTTTTCCTTGCTCAATATGAGAGTAACCCATCGTAGAGCTCCACAACAGGTCTGAGATGCAAACACACTCCTCCTCACAAAGCCTTGAAGCTCTGTCCCTAATCAGACAAGCTGGGCACAGCTTAGAGCATCATTTGCCTCTTCAGTAAAAACTTATGTTTAAACTGGGAGACAACACAGAATCAGCAATCAAAGAAGAAGAAAGGCCAAGCAAACTGATGGCCTCCCACGGCACCCGAGGATACAGTGCAAATTGGCACAGCCAGAATCAGACACTGGAGGATGGACAGAAGTGCAACGGTGCATGCTCAGTCATCCTTCAGTCCACCTTCCAAACTACAGAGCTCAGAAGCTACTGTGAGAATCTAAAAAACTTTTACTTCTTCCCAATAGCTCCATCCCTATCTTCCTTCCTATTTCTAGTAAAGAGGTTCTCTACTTAAAAACTAAGAAGAACTGTTGCAATAGTATATCCTGAGCAAAATCGTTAGGGAAGGATGACTAGGCAAAGATCCAACCAAGAGCTGAACCTTCAATCTGAAGGCAACCTGCTGGCTGAATTCTCTTTTCTTAGTAGAGATCAGTCTTTTCTTTCTCTGATAGCCTTTAATTGGTGAGTCTGCTTACCTATGTTATAGAGGCTGATATACTTAAGGCCTAGTGATTAAACACCCTTGGTAGGAATACTTAAAATGCTTGATTTAAAATGCTAGATACAGTAAATATCTATTACTGTATCTTTGACATACAAAACCCACTTTGACATACAAAGATCCTTTTACAAATGCAGGTTTTTAAGACTGTGCCACTCAACTCTGTCAACGTCCACCTCCCCAAATCATGCAGCCTTACCACCTGACCACCATCCTTTGGCACAATTTAGGGTGCTAAGAAGTCCTGGATACTTTTGTTGTTGTTGTTGGCTCATTATTCACCTTGCCCGTATTTGCCTCCTTCTCAATCTAACAGCCCCATGTTTACCAGGAATGGTTTTTTTTTCCCCTTAACTTTTATTGCATTATGATGAGAAAAGTTACATGATTTCAATTTATCTGAATTTGTTAATATTTAAAATCATATTTTAAGTAAATAGAATTAAATCACATTCTTGTTTCCCTTTTGTACCCCAACTCCTCAAAGAAACCCCCTTCAATACCTACAATATCTTTTTTATCATATTCCTTAAAATTTATAAAATATTATAACAATAAAAATGAGTATTATAAAAGTTGTTTGATATAAAACAACAATCAATTTAACAGGCTTATGAAAATTAATATTACCAACATATCCTAATTGATTGAAATCCAAAAATATGAGGAATTAGAAATTTGTGGATTGTCATCCAATGGTCTCTCTAATTTGGTAATTGGAGAAATAGGTCCAATATTGTACAATCTATATACACTTTCAGCTTGTTTGTGACAGCGTCTTTCTGTGTACAAAAGGGTCTTGAAATCTTGCTTCTCCTATCTCAGCCTCTCTATTAGTAGTATTGTTGATTTCATGTTTTTACACTATACTA
>NC_045030.1:128347326-128351994 GCF_008632895.1 Mastomys coucha
TCAGAACAGCTTATATATTTCAAAAGTATTTATATACCCAAGGGAGACATAGACAATTAACTTAGGAATGTTGTTTTTTAATTTCAATAGAATCACTGAATCTTAGTGGATATGGAGAATAGAAAAAGTCAACACATACTCATCTCTACTCAGTAAAGTCCTCATTTCTACTGAGGAAAGTCAGTGCTGGCTGTGGTACTGTATAGTGGAGTTGGGGTAATGTTCTCATCCATTGACTAATTGTTCCTTTCTTGCATTCCACCATATCATTTTGTACTCAACATCAGATATTCATAGGTTCTGGAGGTCCTTCTTGGCCCTTCATTCCAGAAGCTCCAGAAAGAAGTGACTGTGGATCTTTTGGGAAGGATATGGAAGAAAGACTCCCTCCCAAGGCCTCAGTGCTAGAGCCACTACAGGGTTGAGTTCCATCCTCTGCCTTGACTTGTACATTCACACAGGTGTTGGAGGCAGTGAAGTCTGAGTCAATGTGTATTGTTTGACGGGGCTGCACACATGTCAAGGACCCAAATGCCTCAGACTTATGGGAGTGGAGAAGAATTTTCCAGGTGAGACCCAGAGGGATGGCAAAGCTGAGTGTGGTCTGAGTGTGGCTGTTGATAGCGTGTGCAGAAAATGTCCACTGTGGCTTTCCCCTCTGATGCTTACAGCATAAAGACCGCCCACCTGTAGAAGGTTCCTAGTGAAATTGCTTAGCCATGCCTCCTGTTCACTTGTATAGAATAACTCTCCTTCTTTGTCTATCTTTATGCAATAATCCAGTGTCCACATTAAACTATATGTAATAAATACATTTAAATTTCCGGAGTGCTGAGGTCTCTTGGACGTTAATGATCCCAGCCTACCCAATCCCAGCTTCTCTATGTCCGTGTTTGTCCTCGTTTCATTCTCTCACTGCCTCTAGTCAGGGTTCTGGAATCCAAGCTGGGTAAAGACACAGCACACAGATGTCCACTAACTGTCTGCTCCTCTGTTTTCTTTCACTGACTCGGGGAGGGGAGAGGTTGCAGCAGTCACTGAACTTGCTCCAGGTTCTTGTGAAACTTAACAGTGACCTCTGCAAAGCCCTGCAGAGCCCTTACTAAAGAAGAAGGCCTTACTGGAGTAGTCAATGTCTTCTCAAAATCAAACAGGGTTTGTGGCAGTGCAACAGAAGGGGATAGGGAGCTCAGCCCAATTAGAGGGAGGAACTGGGGCTTTCTGTGGAAACAGGCAGGGCCTTGAGATAACTGACCTAACACTCCTGGGTCGACAGCCTTCCAGATAGGACTGTGAGAGGATTATTAATTTACTTTATTGCGAATGATACAAAACTCCCAGGGGTGTCAAATAGGACAAATGGAATCTGAATTTGCAAAAGTAGCAATCATGTAGTGTGGAGTGGAAGGAACATAAGCAGGTATCCCAGGAGTAAGAGTGTCAGGTAAAAACCAAAATTTGGGGAGAAACTGTTGGGACTGAAGATTAGTACATGAGAACTTGAAGTATTTTCAGGGAAGTTCACACATTAGCTGGAGATTCCAACTAGAAAAGGACACTACAAACACCATTGACCCAGTTCCCATAGTTGCGTCTGGGGCTCCTTCCATACAGATTCCTAGGCCACAATGAGCCAGGGATTAGTCTACTTCTACACTCGTATTAAAGCCCTGTAAGACATGCCCCCTCTTCAAGGTGTCTATTACCTTGATGCCTTTGCATGTGGTAAGCAGGAAGGTACTGGGGTGATGCAGGTAAGTATTTTGTTGGAACTATGCCCAAGTGTAGCCCCACAGACTCTGACATTTTCCTGAAGTGGTGTGTGTCCAAGTCCAGGGAAAGGAACAAAGAAAATTTATATGCACTTTCCTACTTATGGCTGCCATTTGCTGCTTTCAGACGACTCCACACTCACACAATCATTATATAAAGTATCGATTGGGTGGGTTAGTGAGCAGGGAGGGGGATATGGGATAAAGGGGTTTTTGGAGGGGATAAAATTTGCAATGTAAATGAAGAAAACAGCTAATAAAAAATAAAGTATCATTATACAAACAAACACTGTTTGCTGGCTAGTTTTATGTCAATTTGAAACAAGCTAGAGGGATTTTGGGAGAGGGAACCAATTTATTTAAAAAATAAAGAAAAAAGAGATATATAAATATTTCTCTGAGAAAGAGGGTGGAGAAGGCCAAATGGAACTGTGGGAATTGATAGAAAGCAGTACTGCTAGAGCTGACTAGTTTAATTGTGATATAGACAGATAAACTGATTAGGCCATGCCATGAATTCCATCTTCACTGTTTAGAAGGGACATCTAGCAGCTCAGAGACTCTGAGTTAAGCTCAATGATGTGAATGCTCAATCTCATGTGGGATCATCTCCATTTCTTACAAGGAGACTAACAAATGTGCATTAGGGCTCTGTTTCCTGCACGGTATGACTAAGAATCAACTTACAGAAACTTGTGTCTGAGTTCTTACGCGTAAGAACAAAGTTGGCATTACTCTTTTATGCCATGAAAACTATCCCCTCAGTTCATATTTTATTGAAATCCACACTCCATCACATAACACTGCAAATGCACATAAAATACTGCAAGTGTTAAATAGTAGGCAACTATAGCAAACACAGTGAAGTACAAATGTACCTTGTCAACTTGTAGGACTACATGTCACAATTTAAGGGCCGATAACTGGAAAACTCTGTATTACTATTAGTTGAATTTCAAAATGTGTGCCTATTTATTGTCTAGTGTAAGCATTACAAAAAAGGAGGAAATCCATGACAGGAAACAAATTTTGTAGATTTCTCATTTTTAACACTTGCCTAGAATTGGAAATTTCTAATTGCCTTTCTGTGAAAGGTCCCACAGAACTGTCCATAAAGACTGTGTATTTGGTAGGGACAAGCAGTGTCTGAAGGCCCTCCTTTGAAACCATAGTGATGGAGCACCCTCCATCTTTCCTGTGAACAATGTTTCCATAGACATGCTGACTCTCCTGATCTCCAGCACGGTCTAATTTTTTTTATAACACTGTTTGTACAGCTCCTTCCAGAGTGTGAGGAAGAAAGACAAAAGGAAGTACAGAGAGAGCTAATCACTGCAAGGAGCAAGTACCTTTTGCATGAGGATTTATTCTCAATGCATCCACTGAAGCAATTCTTACCAATCTGTTTGGGGTCAGCCAGAGGCTAAAGTGATAGAAGTTTGGGAACAAAAGTCCTGTTGGTCCTGGCACCTTTGGCTCTTGGCTTAAGCAGGAGAAAAGCACTCAGGACATAATGAGCAAAGTAAAGAAATTCTTTATTATGAAATAACAAACAACAACTTCAAAGGGAAAGAGAAAAACTGCCCCATGGAGAGGGTACTTGTGTTACTTGGTCTACATGTTTTTATCTTTTGGTCAGCCAGGCCTCTATTCCCAGGCATGGGAAAGGCCTTTCAAAGGGAAGTAATGTGGACAAAGAAGAATACTATATCCACAGAATGCCCTTAGAATCCTTTTATTTGAAGAATTCCTTTGGGATTTTGCCCTCATTCTGCAAGGAAAAAGTTAAAATGTCAGAAAAGCCCTGAATTTGACCCCCATCTTGCTGAAAGCATAGAAACATCCATATTTTACCCACTAAATTCTCAGACCTTACCTGGAGGGCAGTGAAGGCCTCTCCAGCTTTGGTGTAGTCCCACTCGTTATCTTCAAGGCACCTGGGGTGACAGAAACAACACGATCAGCTGAATAGATACAGAAAGCACTTTTGACAAAATCCCACACTGCTTCCTGATAAATGCCCTAAAAAGAGTAGGAATTAAGCGGCCATATATTAGCATAGAAAAAGCTTTAACCAATAACCATATAGACAACATTATACTAAACTGAAAAACTCAAGGCACTAAGATCAGTGGGATAAGGCAAGGGTGTTTATGTTTTCCAACTCTTTTCAACACAGTTCTTGAAGCTTTACCTAGAGCTGTAAGAGAAAGAGGTAAGGGGATAAAATTAGGAAAGGAAAAGGGAAAAGTGTCTCTTATTTGTATATGATATGATTCTTTTTTAAATTTTTTTTAACTTTTATTGCATTATGAGAAAAGTTAGATGATTTCAATTTTCTGAATTTGTTAACATTTAAAAACATATTTTAAGTAAATAGAATTAAATCACATTCCTGTTTCCCTTTTGTATCCCAACTCCTCCCAGAGACACCCCCTTCAATACTTACAATATCTTTTATTGTCATATTCCTTAAAATTTATAAAATATTATAACAATAAAAATGAATATTATAAAAGTTGTTCGATATAAAATAACAATCAATTTAAGTCTTATATAGATACTTGTCTACAGCAATACTGAAAATACACATTTTTCTTAATATAAATTTTAAATAACTCCAAACATATTAACTGTATATTTCAAAATAATGCATCACTACTAGTATTTTCTTAAATGAACATAAATATATAAAGTCTTTTTGTTTGTTTGTTAGTAGAGTTTAAAATCTTGGCTCTTACTGTGGTGCAAGCCCAAAATAAGAACAATTTTTAGACATTGGATTTCATTGTAATAAGGCTGTATTTCAATGACCCTCACATCACCAAAGGATTTTACCTCCCTCGTAGTTAAGCTGAGAGTTGATAGTTCTGCTGCACCAAGGAATAAATTGTAG
>NC_045030.1:128352004-128358905 GCF_008632895.1 Mastomys coucha
GGGTGTTGTGGGACTGGCTGCAGAGCTTGTGCCAAAGGTCTGCTCAGGACACTACCCCAGACAGACTGGAAGGAACCTGAGCCACTGGGCTGGCAGAGTTCCTATGTGCTTGGTCTGGCTGGTCCTAGTTACTTCCGGTGTGGGGACAGATGTTTTGTCCTCCTGACCTCTGATCCTGAGGGTGTCAGAGCACCTGGGAGTGGAGCTTCCTCTGGATGTTGTGGGATTGGCTGCAGAGCTTGCACCCAAGGTCTGCTCAGGACACCAGCCCAGAGAGACCAGCTATGGTATGATTCTATACATAAGGGAACACACTAATGATTCAATCATGAAGAATTCTTAGAATCAACAAATGCTTTCAGGAAAGAGGCAAGATACCAACCCAGTATTCTTACAAAATACTTAGCTTTCTAGCATACCAATGACAGACTGAAAAAGAAATTATGGGAATAATTCCATTAGCAACAGACTGAAAAATGACTTGGAATGAACCTAACCAAGGAAGTAAAATACATGAAAAATGAACACTTAAGATCACTGTAGAAAAATAGTGGAAGATCCTAGAAGGTGGAAAGACCCATATTTATGAATCAGAGAAAAGATTATTGTGAAATATGTATTCTACAGGATGATCTATCAATTCAATACAATCCCAATAAAACTTGCAACACAATTCTTCACAGAAACAAGAAAAGCAATCCGAAATTTACATGAAAATACAAAAGCTCCTGTAGAGTGAAAGCAATTCTGAGCAATAAGAATACTGCTGGAGGCATTACCACACTTGACTTCAAGTTATAGTAAAAAAAGAAAACCAGTAATAAAAAATATCAGGGGATTAGCACAAAGATAGACATGAAGATAAATGGATCAATAGAATAGAATAGGCTCAGATCTAACTCCATGCAACTACAGACATCCGATGTTTGCCAAAAGTAAACTACAGACTGAGAAAAGAAAGTTTTCTTCAACAAATGGCTAAAATCCAGGAAAAAAAACTAGATGTCCACTTACAGAAGAATGAAACCATATTCTTCTCTCACTCTGCCCAAAAAGCAACTCCAAATGGATGAAGGACTTCATCATATAACCTGAAATCCTCAAACTTCCAGGGGAAAAAACCTGAGCACACTATAGGATACAGGTATGAGTAAGAATTTTCTGAATGTGACTCCAAGTAGCAAAACCAACAACTAACAAATGGAACTTTATAAGATTAAAAGTTTCTGTAGAGGAAGGAAACCCAATTGAGTGAAGAGGCAGCCTAAAAAAAAGAAAATATGGGTCAGCTATATAGCTGACAGTGGATTACTATAAAAAATATACTAAAACAACAAAAACAAAAAACCAAAAGCCTGAACATCAAGGAAATAACCCAATCCCAGTAAAAATTTGCTTTGGGATAGAACAGGAAGTTCCCAAAATAAGAAATATTCAATCCTACATAGAACAGGGAACAAAATAATCACAGGAGCTAGAGGGAGGGAGGGACCAGGGAGGGAAATAGGAGGGGGAGAGAAGAAAAGGGGGGCAGGAAGAGGTATTGGAAGGGATAGGAGAGAAGTACAGAGGATCAGGAAATTGAATAGAAACAGGTAGCAGAGGGGGATGGGGAACTCGGGTAACCACTAAAAGTCCCAGACTCCAGGGAAGTGAGAGGCTCCCAGGAGCCAATGGCAATGACTTTAGCAGAAATACCCCACAAAGGGGCTATAGGACCTGAAAAGACCACCTCCAAGTAGATAGACATGGCCCCCAGTTGAGGGATGGGGCCATCCACCCATCTCAAAATGTTTAACCCAGAACTGTTCCTGTCTAAAGGAAATACAGGGACAAAAAGTGGAGCAGAGACTGAAGGAAAGGCCATTTGGAGACTGCCCTACCTAGGGATTCATTCCACCTATAGGCACCAAACCCCAACACTATTGCTGATGCCAAGAAGTGTTTTGATGACAGGAGCCTGGTATAGCTATTCTGTGACAGGTTCTACCAGCACCTGACCAAAACAGATGAAGATACTTACAGCCAATCACAGGACTGAGCCCAGGGACCCCAATGGAAAAGCTAGGGGAAGGACTAAAGGAGATGAAGGGGATTGTAATCCCATAAGAAGAACAATATCAACTAACTGGACCACCCAGAGCTCCTAGAGACTAAACCATCAACAAGAGTATACATGGAGGGAGCCAGGACTCCAGGTACATATGTAGCAGAGGATGGCCTTATCAGACATCAATGTGAGGGGAGGGAGGCTTGATGACCCAGTGTAGGGGGATGCTAGAAGGGTGAGGAGGGAGTGAGTGGAGGAGCAAGCCTATATGAGCAGTAAGGACTGCTAAAAGGCACTCCCAGACAAGCTGAGCTGCCTAAAAGTCACTCAGACTAGCCAAGTAGTTTGGAAAAAGCAGAGATGAGCTAAGCTGTCTAGAAGCTCAGTGTAACAAAGGATGCTTTTCAGCCTCTTGAGCTGCTTACAGATTGTGGAGTGCACTCTAGGTTTCCTGCTTTTGTGAACTGTCATCTATGCTGGTGTGGGTTTTGGCCATGCCACTGTCTTTGAGTCATTTATGCTGTGAGTAACCAGTTCTTCATTTATGTTCCTGTTTAAGTAATGTTAATAAAACAGTTACCAAGTTGGACTTTGGGAGTATCACTACTTTGGTCTGTCATCAGTTCCATAGCTGGGGTTTCTTCTTCCAAAGTGTGTCTAGTTCACAAGAATCTATAGTATAGCTGCAACAGCTTCATTGTAAGTTATCTCAGGGTAGAATTGTTCAGTTAAATTCAGTGATTATGATCATTAATCTTACTTGTGAAGTAGACACACCTTAGAAAAAGAAACCCCAATTTGGGAACTGCTTATGTAAGATTGGCCTACAGGTATGTTTACGTGACATTTTCTTGATTTTAATAGATGTAGCAAGGGCTATCCCATCCCTGTATGGGTGGGCCAGGGTTATACAAGAAGGCAGGCTAAGCAGGAAGCAAAACAATGAGCAGCATTTCTCTATGGTCTCTGATTGAGTCCCTGCCTTCATGTTACTGCTTTGTATTTTCATGATGAGTGACTGTAATGTGGAAGCCAAACAAGCCAGTTCCTTCCTAAAGTGCTTTTGGCAATGACATTTATCACAACAGTAAGAAAACAAACTAGGATAGTGACCCCTAATCTTCATGTGTCTGTATATTCCTATCTTCCCTCTAGGCTTAGGAAGTTTTCCATTATTATTTATAAGCTTTCTACTCCTTTGTAAGTTGAGAAAAATGCCTTCCTGAACACCAAGAACTCAAATATCTGCTGTTTAATACTCTCAAAGTTCCCATAACTCTCTCCATTCTTCCCTTTTCCCCCAGCTCTATTTTTCATGCTTACTAACTGTTCTGAATGCTTTATCCTCAAATTTATGCCATCTGCCATATTTTAAATTGTACTGAAGGTACTTAGCAAACATGCAAAACATGATCAAAACCCAAACATTTGTCAAGTTTCTCTTAGGAGTATTGAAATATTTGACTTTATGATCATTGAGCTTACTTGAAACAAGTATTAATTTTTTTCTATCTAGAAGTTGTCCTATGCTGATTACTGCACAATGGAGGAGGGGTAACAGTAGTTGTCATTTTTACTCCTGTACTAATACAGTTCCCATTGTTCAGTCATGAGATATTTGCATGGTGTTAAGGGGTGTGGGGGCTCTAAGAAACACTCACTTTTACTGAGGAGTGCCTGGTATTGGTTTTCAAATCTCAGTTCTGGACTTTATCTCAAGTGAGAAGTAGTTCATAACATGGTATGGTAGTTTGAGTGAAAATGGCTTCCATACACTCATATATTATGATGTTTAGTCACCCTGGGAGTGGAACTGTTTGAGAAGGGTTAGGAGGTGTGGCCATTTTAGAGGAGGTATATCACTGGGAGTGAGCTTCAAAAGTCTCTCTCTGTAACCCACAGATCAGGATATAAAGCTCTCGGCCACTGCACCAGCCCCATGCCTGTCTGCTTTCTGCCATGATGATCATCATGGAATAATCTTCTAAAATTGTAAGCAAAACCCCAATTAGATGTTTTCTAAGAGTCGCCTTGGTCATGATATCTCCTTATAGCAATAGAACAGTAATGAAGACACATGGGCTCTTTATTTCCTGTCTTATATGATGCAGACATGGTGGTTTTCCACCTGATATTCCAAATTCTTCTCCTGGTCAGATGGTGCAGGAATACTGTTTAGCATGTTGATATGAGTAGATACTGGTGGGAAGACTTTGTTCATCTGTTATACTCCCCTGCTCCCCCCTTATAGTTTTTTAGTACTTGTTCCTCTTTATGCTTCTATAAATGGAACTGTTTTCTTAATGAAGTTTTGGTATATTTAATATTAATACACAGAAATGCAAATAATTATTGCATTATTAATCTTATAGCCTAAAAACATTTTGAATTTGTTTTTCACTTCTAATTGTTTCTTAGTGTATTCCTTATGATTTTCCATATACAAGATATGCCACATGGATGTTGTGGTATTTCAAAATCCTTTTGAAATATCAGTATAGATTAGGATATACATTCCTAAATTCACTTTGTGGGGGAAGTAAAATATAGTTATTTTTTTGGATTGCCTGAAAAGTACCATTATTTGCTTGATCTCTCACACCACCCATTTTTGTGCAAACCCCATACTCACTTCTGAGACCAGTCAAGTTTCATTCCAGATTGCATGGAGAAAGACTTCACCATTTCCTGCTGTTCTTCAGAGAGTAAAGGCTTGAATGAAGTGTCGGGTGCAGGCAATGAAGTGAAGGCCTTTTGTATCTCTTTGGGACTGGCATTCCTCACAATCAACTCATCATTCATGATACAAATTCTGAAAGAAGAATGGACACTAAGACAAGTAAAGAAATGGTAAGCTTACATTATCAATGGCAATCCCATACTAAGTGCCAATCACTAACCAGATTGTTTCCACACTCCATCTGTGCCTGGCTCCCAGCATCCTTGTTTGGCTCTCTCTACCCATCCCATATAAAGTTCAACTTTTAAAGACCAACTTGACTAGAGTTTTGAATTTTACCCCAATGTATTTACCCTGCACAGCAAAGGAAGACCCTGAATCAGAGATAAGTCCCATGTCTTGGCCAATGACACAAATGTAAATATCCTATAAGGAAAGAACCTAGTATCCTGATCCCAAAGTCCACACTCCAAAACACAAAGCTTAATTGTTGGATCTATCTGTTGGCCTTATAGAATATTGAAACTACCCAGAGAACCAGATTATCATATTGTCACACTGTTGGCTTTGGGGATGTGCAGGAACTTCCAGAAGCAACACAACACAGACCTTGAATCGCTGCTAAGGATAGCAATGAAGATCCTCGTGAAGGCACGGATGCAGCCTTGGCATTTTCCTTCCACTTCAAGGACAAGAAACAATGTTTTCTTAGAATAGCACCTTATTTACATACTCAAATAGTATTCTCAATCAAGGGTTTTATGCTGAAGGGGTCAGAACCAGTCAGTTATTGGCCTGGAGTGTGAAGAATATGGCATGAATGGAGAAGGTAATTTACTCCCATGTGATGTGTCTCTTACAACATTTTGAAGCTTAGGATACATCACTTCCAGTTTTTGATTGGTCTTTTTCACATATGTCACATGGATAAGTTGAATTAGTCACATTTTACAAATAGAGAACCAGAGATGTTATTAAACTGGCCCAAAGCTACAGAGTATGAAGCTGGAATGAGAAGCAACAAACTCCATCGTCTGGGTCCCTTACCTGTGAGCAATTCCATAAAAAGGCAAGAACAAAATCAGATTAGGATGGTTTGTGGGCAGTAGAACATGGAGGAGGACAGGAGCAAAGGTACAGAATGAGAGAAGCTAGACGACTGCTCAGAGGTACCCATCTAGTGGAGGAAGCACAAGGGGATAGAGAAAGGGAATTCTACAGATACCCACCTTCCTTGAACAGTCCATTCACAGAAAAACAAACCATCATTTCCTGAAAGGGAAGATGGTAAGAGCCATGAGCTTAGGATTCTACATACCTCCAGATTTCTGGGTATGACCTACAGAAGAACCAGGCACTTACCGTCTGGAAACACAAATCCACCAAGAAAGAGCAAAGATCATGCTGAGTTTTGGGTAACAAGCTAAGAGAGTTCACGATGTCATGCTTTGTGTGCTTCAGCAACTGCATTCGCTTGTCTATAGAAGAGTGAAGAAGCAAAGATCACAAGCATGATACAACCTAGCCACTGACACTGAAAACTGTCCCCTACATTCCCTTACCCTGCCCAAGCCTCTGCATCACACTTACATGAGTCTTGATGCTTCTTTATATTTCTGTTATATTTGAAGTACTCTTCCAAGTTGTTCCTTGGAGAAAAGAGGAAGAGAACACCATGCTTTATCCAATACAGGCACTTTCTAAGGGGAGGCCCACTGCACCAGAACAGAGTTTGAGTTGTGATACTCACAGGTCTGGGTCATTGACATTGAAAGGAACCGACAGGGAGAAGCAGGCCTGGTCATGGTAAGCATCGAGAAGACGAAATCGATCTCCACTGTCATAAAACAAGTAGTATCTAGGAGGAGTAAGGAGCAGAAAATGTAAAAGAGGTTATCTCTGTGGACTGAAGCCTAAGAGACCTGAAATCAGCAATGGGCAATAAGGTAGTCCACTTTGGCTCAGCTTCCCCCACATTTCTTGTAGTCCAAGCGGCACTTACTCTTTCAGAAATCGTAGAACTAGATTTTTTATGTGTTCAGATTCATTACAGGTTTCCTGAAAGAGAAAGCCATTCAGACAATGTGTCTTTTGGAATACCCCACATCCTTCTTAGTCCTTTCTCACCTTGCGTGGTTGTGGTTGTGGTGGTGGTGGTGGTGGTGGTGGTG
>NC_045030.1:128359518-128368788 GCF_008632895.1 Mastomys coucha
AAAGATGTGATTTGCAGTTCAAGTTTGGATAACTTATTCCTTTTGAGGGCTCTTGATTGCTCTCCTCCCTCTTTTCCCTGAGTATGTCCCACCCACACTGTACTGGTCACTTCTCCAGGGACAGAGGCTACATTGGGAGCCTATGGTCCATAGCTTCTTCCCTCTTCTTGCCTGTATTCTTTTCTTCAGAGTACCCATAGAAGGATCTGCAGGGAGCAAGGCCCTGGGTAGAAAACCCAGGGATCTGCCACCTTGTTAGATGTCCAGTGTTTTACAGGATGCTGGGACAGGGAGTGAGGGAAGGCTGGCTGAGGAAACAAGAAGGTGGGGTGGTGGCAACAGAGATGGAGTTAAAGTAAGGTGAGGGAGAGATGAGGGAGACTTAAGAAGGTAGAGGCAAAACAGGAGAGAAGCCACACCAAGAGAATGGGAGATGATCTGTCTGGCCTGGTGCTAGAGGTCAGGGGTTTTGGTTAATAGAGGAGTACAGGGCTCCTCTGCAGCAATCATTTTTCCCTCCAGCATCAAGCCAGTCCTGGGAGGGAAAGCAAAAACTTTACAGTACTGGGCCCACTAAATGCAGGCCATTGTCTGACCTCAGTCTGTAATAATGAGCCTTCTTAGGGGCAGAAGCTATTCCTCAGGAGAAGATATGAAAGGCAAGCAACCAAACTCAAAACAGGATGAAGAGCTTATGGCCATTCCTTATGGTCACTTCATTCTCTCCTGAAGATCCTTGTGCACTTGTGCCTGCCTGAATAGGAGTCTTATCCTAGGAGTCAACTAACTTGTCTTAGTCTGTATGCTAGGTAGGATGATGTAAAAGGTAGGGAGGTAGGTAGGTAGGTTAATGTGGTAGGTAAGTAGGGAAGGAAGAAAAGAGATGAAGGCCTCCGGAAGCCAGTCTTTCCATCTTTCCAACCTATTCTGTTCTCTGCTCCCTGGTGGCAACCCATTTCTGGATCTTCTACCTAGGGAGTTCACATTTCCATTCAAGGAGGGTAGAGCTCCCAACAAAAGGCCATGTCTGCATCACCCAGGGCCTCAGCCCTCAGGTTAGAGCAGGTCAGCCTTCAGGGTATCCTGGGTCAAATTAAGTGATAGTTCAGGAACGAGAACAGAAAGCTCCTTTCAGGACAGGAGACGAAGGATGGCACCATTGGCATGAGGAATACAGATGTTCTGACAAGTAAAAAACAGCCCAGACTGGGTGAAAGCTACAGGGGCAGGGTAAGAAGGAAAGGATGTCTGAGAGAACTGCTGAGCATATAGAGAAGGCAGGGCCTGTTTTCCTCCCAGAGGATCAGAGGTACTTACTCTTGCAAAAGTACATAAAAAGAATAGTTCAAACTATCATTGGATAATGGCTCCTCTGATGCTCAGTTTTGATTTTGGACTTGACCTAAAGTAAAAGCAGCTGAGTAGGGAGTCTCAGTGAAAAACTGTCCAGACTAGGCTGGCCAATGGCATGCCTTTGAGGGCATTTCTTAATTGGGTTTATGTGGGGAGACCCACAAGGAACATAGGTGGCACCATTTCATTTGCTAAGCTTTGGACTGGGGTGAACCAAATTGTGAGCGGAGCACTAGCATGCATCCATTAATTCACTGCTTTCTGCTCCTGACTGGATGTGATATGACCAGTTGCTTCAAGTCCCTACCACCTTAACTTCAAAGCAATGATGAAGTGTAACCTGAACCTGTGGGCCGAACCTGTGGGCTGTTTGTCTCTGAAGCAGCTTTTGGCAGTTTATTTTTATCACAACAATGAGAAAGAAAACTAAGACAACGAAGGGGGAAAGGATTTGGCAGCTATTGCATACCTTATATATGCAGAACGATTTGAGAAGCAGTTGCAGAAGGGGTTCCCTTCTAGCCACAGCTCTTCCAGCTTCAGTTCTTTCAACTTCTGCAATTCCATGATTGACTTCAGCTGACAAAGATGGGAAAGAATTGGTAAAGCTGTCTCACGGAAAGAAATCTTGGCATCCAGTATCTGTACCTCCACCCTCCCTCAGGCTCTCTGCCTGCATCTTACCATCATACTAGTGTGCACCACTACCCATGATCAGCCCAACTCACAGTGCTCCCTGCTCATTTCTCACTTTATTGTAGGAGAGGTTCAGAATCTTAACGTGAGGGGCCTTCTCTATCACGTCAGACAGCCCATCCAGCTGGTACAATTTGTTGTTTTTCAAGTTCAAGGACAACAGCTTTCAGAGAGGAAGAGTTCAAGATATGGTTACTATTCTGGTGCTTTGGTGACACTTTCCCCATTCATCCCATCCCTTCTAACCCTCTACTTAAAGAAATGTGCCGAATCTAGGGCCTTACTTCAGGGATATTGCTTTGAATGATCTGTAGTGTGGCAACCATGCAGCTTCTTCGATTCAGCATCATGTCAATATCCTTGTCCATTAAGCCTTCAGAAAGTGGAAAAAAGGAAGTAGAAGGCTGTCTAGGGTCCAATTGGACCAGCACTGGTACAGACATCCTTCCCAAGTTATTATCCCTATGTGTTTTTCTTAGGAAGATCCATCTACCCTCACATGACCAAGAATTACTTTAGTCACCCATACCTTCATCAAATCGGAACTTCTCGAGGTCTAGAGCTTTCTGGGAGGCATCATACCGGTTCATCATAGATTTCTGCAGAGACAGAGGTAGACAGGATGGCTCAAAGGCTCTGAAGTTCATAATGTCCTGAATGTCAGGGAGTAAGAGGAAAAGGAGGTGGGTCTGGGAAGTGGACACACAACATGTCTTGAGTCTGCATTACCTTTATATGCTCCATTTGTGCTGATGTAAACTTGTTTTGCACGGAATAGGGTACAACAGAAGGGGTGACAAAGATGGTTATCTGTGAGAAGGAGAGGAGGATAAATACTCTGATCTCAAATTTCAAAGGTGATGCTCAACCCTTGGCCAGTCACCACCCATTCGAGGACTAGGTATAGGACTAGGTATGCTGTTAGCACACACTTTTCTGCTTGTTTCATCACAAATCTTGTAGTTGACATCCTTCAGTGCAGAGGCAGTCTCAGCATTCTGAACAAAGAACCTGGCCCGGTTTTTGCTATAATGGAACTACAGGCAATGAAAGGGAAACAACAAACACATTAGAAGCCAGCAGCCAACTCCTGCTGAGCCAGATCTCCCTCTTCTGTTCCCTTGTGTGTTCCTGGCTTCTCCAGCCTTCTTACATCAACAGGGATGAAGGGCACACTACAGAGGTTCTTGATTGAATTCATTAGCCACGTCTTCTCATACATTCTTCCACTTGGAATCTACATTTACAAATAAAGAATAGGAGAGACAAGAGGCACCATGGAATCAGGATGGAGAACAGATTCAACTACCAAGTAATCTTTCTTGAACACTTTACCTAGTGTTCTACCTAGCTTTAAAGAACTTCTAAAGGAACAGCTGACATGTTTGTTTTTGTGCTAAACATAGATCTTCTAGACCAGAGATTCTCAACCTGGGGGCCAAACAGTACTTTCATAGGGGTGGCATATCAGATACCCTGTCCTAGATTCATCCTTTCTCCATAGCATTTCTTCAGGTAACTGATTTATTTTGATCAATATAATCTTCCTTCTTTTAGGATCCATAATAGTCTAGCTAATGCAAACCTTATTAGGATACTCACTGTGACCTTGTACCATCTCTCCTCAGTTCCATTTTCACCATCCAGATCCGTTTCGCCCTCTTCAGTTTTTCTATCATCCCACACAGTAAGAAAATATTGGTCTTCATAACTGTATCTTTCTCTCCTCCCTTTCATTCTCATGGCATATGGAGCACTAAGAAAGAGAGAAAAGCAAAGTGGCTATAAATGCTAAGAAATTATTTTATGAATTGTCCCCACGGTAACACTATGGTTACAACTGGAGTGGCTTAACTAGCATTTAATCTCTATTACTCTTCAGTTTCCCAGTGAATGAAGACAACAGAGAGTGAAAGAGGTGCACAGTCCCAGAGGCTACCTACCAGTTGAGCTACTTGGACACTTACTATGTTAACTTGGAGTGTTCACAGACTCCCTTATTACCTCATTTTTATTGTTTCTCTAGGAATATTGAAGGTGGAAACACATACCCAGAATGATCAAAATGATTATTCTTCCTGTCAAATTTATTCCATATATAATTCGCACCTCTCCTTTTTCCTTGAAAACCACGGTTATGGTTCATTTTGTATTCTGAAATTAGGAACAATACAAGTTTGGAGATATATCACTATGTTTAGTATAACAGGAAAATTTATTATCAACAACAAGATGAACATGTTTCCCTTTGATTAAAACAACTACACTACTACTTTCCACAATCCACCCACCTCCCTCTAATGCCAGGCTCTACATTAAGTAAAAATTCAGGAACTAGGGCTGATTATCAATTTTTTTCTTTTAGGAGTCATTTTGATCTGAAAAGCCCCCCCCCCATAATCTCAACGCCTGCAATGCTAAGGCAGCAGTATGTTGAATTGAGACCATCAAATACTGTAATTTGTTTGACCCTTAGGGAAAACAGACACTTCAGTAGACAGAGGAAGATGAGACCTGAGAATTATCTTACAGTGATCATTCACAATACACACTGAGTTGGACAAGTTTTAAGGCACCAAACTACCAGAAAAAATATTTAAGCTGATCATGTGAGATGCCATAGTGCCTGCTTTTAGTTTAAAAACACAAAAAGATACACTAAAGAATAAAAGAGTTATCTGCACCTGCTCTCCTCCAGGCCCAAGAAGCCCAAAACGAAAAAAGAGAGGCCTCCTGACTGATCAAAGATAATTATGTCCAGGTCTTAGAAATGAAATGCAGTATCAAGACAACTAACTTAGAATCTATTGTTGTTCACTGACCATAACATTTCTTATGAAGTCAAGACCTCCATACTGAGGTGTAAGAATAGTATTGTACCATAAAGTGAAAAGATCGCCTCAACTATTTCTTCTATAACATCCATTGGCATGATGGGGAGCAGAAAGTGACTGGCTGGAAACAGCAGGAAAGCTTGCATAGGGTTTTATATGAGAGCCAGTCCCAACATGACAGAACCAAGTTCACCATGTAAAGATGCTAGAGCTTGCAAAAGAAGCCACGCCACCCAGCTGTTTGCAATTACAATTCCTGTTTTCTGTCCAGCCCTGCAGCAGACTGCTTGAATGGCCTGTCTTCCCAACTACCTCTAGTTCCTGTGGACTACACTGAACCTCACGAAACTTTGCTCCTCCTTTTCATCTCCTTGTTGTCAGTGGCAGACCCTTAGAAACACTGCCTGGGACTTCCGGTGGCCATACATGGACACATGTAGGTGAATCACAGTATCCTTCCTTTCCTTCATTACAATTTCTCCATTCTCACCCTCAGCCCAGTAACAGCCTGGTGCAGCTCTACCTACTTCAACTTCACTCACTGGAAACTCCCACTCTTGGTTTAGACCAAGGGTCCCCCTAACAATTTTATCACTGTCTCTCCAGATAATTCTTTGCCTTACCATAATCCATTTGAAGGATCCTCTCTTCCCACCACACCTCTAACTGCCTGTGGATACCATCACTACATATGAACAGGATCCCATTACTTTCCTGAAGCATCTCTCAGCCTTTTTTTCCCTAGTCCACCCGAATCTCTCTCTGTCACTCACCAACCTGCACAAGACCTCCTTACCAGGCAACACACAGCCACCAATAAAATTAGAAATGGAAATTGGCACATCACAGCAAGAAAATCCAGAGAATCATAAGGAAACATTTTAAAAATCAGTACTCCAACAAACTAGAAAATCTAAAATAAACTGATAAATTCCTTGACATATACAACTTATGAAAGTTAAATCAAGAACATAGGAAATTTAAACAGACTCCATATCCTTCAGTGAAATAGAAGAAAAATTAAAATTCTCACAACCCCTCTCTCAGCAAAGAATTTTTAAAAAGCTCAAGGACAGGATTCAGCACAGATTTCAACCAGACCTTCAAAGAGAGATTGAAGCTAACACTCCTCAAATCATTCTGCAAAACAGAAGCAAAGGAATAGTATCTAATTCTTTTTACAAGACACAATTATGCCAATACCTAAATCACACAAAGATTAAAAAGGAAAGTAAATTATAGACCAATTTCCCTTATGGATATAAATGAAAAAGGGTCTCAATAAAATACTTGCAAACGATCATCCACCACGATGATGCAGGGATTGTTCAATACATGTAAAGATAAATGCAATCTACCACTTAAACAGGCTGAAAGATAAAAACCACAAGATTAACTCATTAGATGTAGAAAGGCCCAAGACTCCTTCATGATAAAAGACCTGCACAGGCTAGGGATAGAAGAGACACATATAAACATTAAAAGGGTGATTTACAGCAAGCCCGCAGCCAATATCAACTTAAATGGAAAAACTCAGTTACAGTAAAATCAGGAACAAGACAAGGATGTCCACTCTCTCCAAATCTATTCAACATAGTACTTGAAGTTTTAGCTAGAGCAATAAGACAACTGAAGGAAATCAAGGGATACAATAGGAAAAGAAATCAAAGTATCTTTATTTGTAGAAGATTCTATTTTATACATGAATGATGCTAAAATTTTTACCATGAGATTTCTATTTCTGAAAAGTACTAGGATACAATTATTAGCGCACAAATTGGTAAACTTACACAATGTTAGAATAAATCTTGAACAAACTCTTCCAGAGCCTAACTAAAGGCATACACCAAAACTTCAGTCTTACTTTTGTGAATGTCAGCAAGTGCTGGCTGACAGGAGCCTGATATAGCTGTCTCCCGAGAGGCTCTGACAGTACCCGACTAATACAGAAGTAGAGGTTCACAGCCATCCATTGTACTGAGCACAGGGTCCCCAACGAAGGAGCTAGAGAAAGGACCCAAGGAGCTGAAAGGTTTGCAGCCCTTTAGGATGGACAACAATATGAACTAACTAGTACCCTCAGAGCTCCCAGGGACTAAACCACCAAACAAAGAGTACACATGGGGTGACTCATGGCCCCAGCTGCATGTGTATAGCAGAGAATGGCCTAGTAGGTCATCAATGGGAAGAGAAGCCCTTGGCCCTGTGAAGGTTCTATGCCCCAGTGTAGGGGAATGCCAGGGCCAGTAAGCAGGAGGGGGTGGGATGGTGAGCAGGGGGAGAGGAGAGGGAACAGAGGATTGTTTTAGTTTTTGTTGTTGTTGTTGTTGTTTTGGAGGGCCTGGGAAAGGAGATATTATAAATAAAGAAAACATCTAATAAAAAAAAAAAAAAACTTCAGTCTTTGCCTCATCACTGCCATTGCCAAAATTAGTTGCCCAGTATGACCCACAACCTGATAGACGGGGCAAGAAAGCTGGTAAGGATAAAATGGCCTTGTCTGGACAAACAACTACAGGAGGGAGAAACTGCAGACTTGCACCTAGCCCCAAAAGTGGCATTCTCCAAAACCCCTTATAGGGATGAGCCCCCTAAATGGCCATCCAATACCAAATGTTCAGCTTCGATAAGCATATACATACATGCAACAGTAAACAGACTTAGCAAGTTGTTATGTACTTATTTGCATATGTACAACATTAATTTTAGAAGACTGGATATGAGGAGGAGGTCATGGGAAATGTTGGATGAAGAAGAGGGAGGGAGAAATTATGTAATTATATTTTAATCAAATAAAACAAATTTAAAAAATAAGACATTGCAAATAGTACTTTGATCATATGATAAAAATTTAAAAATTAACTGTTTCCTGCTGATTTTTTAATTAATGAATTTTTAGCTGAAAGAAAAAGACCAAGTAAAATGCAATTTAATGTTTTTGAACACCATTATACTGTTTCAAATATATTAAATACACATACATTTGAGAGAATACTCCTTTATCACATTCCATATTATGAACAATTTATAAATTGTTACAATAGGAAAACCCTTTTACCTGAATGATGGTATGGTTCATATCTCTTGTACGGTAGGACATATCTTTGTTTATGTATCTCAGAATTAGTATTCTTCAGAACAATCATGGGAGACCTGAGAGAAGAGCAATGACACAGGTTTATTTAAGCTGCATGCTAATAAGATAGCATACACTAAATATTTTATATGTTTTATACAGTGTTTATTTCTTATGTTATTTTTTAGACAAGTTCTCTCACTATTTAACCCTGATTGGCATAGAATTCACTATATGCACCAGCCTTGTCTTAAATTGCCAACAACACGCCTGGTTGAAATTACAGGCATGGGCCACCAACCACATCCATCCTCAATACATTTAACTATCTCAAATCCCCATAACACTAGCACCATGATTTACTTTACTCATTTATTACTGTTCTAAGTCATCTCACTTATAATTTTATTTAGTATGTTTAAAAATTATACCACCATTTATACATAAAGTTACGAGAATATATTTATTAAAGAGAGAATGAAATAAGTGGTGGCTAGAAAATTGGGGGAAGAACAACGAAGGAGTGTAAAATAGTTGGATTTCCCCAATTCAATGAGATTGCTCCATAGACACTTTACATTCCCACTTCCAATGCTTTTCAAAGTCTCCCTTCCTCTCCCCCTTTAAGTGAAGTTTTAAAAGGCAGAAATTAAGATTGTGTCCATAGGAATTGTCATTTAATAAGTTGAGCACTTTGGAGACAGAGGCAGGGAGATAGATCTCTGGGACTTTGAGGCCAGCCTGGTTTACAGAGCTAGATCCAGGGTAGTCTTGATCAAAAAAACCAAAATAAACCCAAACAAAGTTGAGCAAAGTAAGCCAAAGTCAGAAAGACAAATAGGGCATTTTCTCTTAATCAAAATGTAGATTAAAACACATGCATGCTTAAATGCATACACACAAATGAGAGGAACATAGAGAAACTAAGGGAAGAGGACTAAAAGGAGAAGAAAAAGAGAAACAAAAGATAGCAGGGGCATGGAGATTTTCGCGTGTTTTCTCTTACAAGTCAAGGCAGGGACCAGAAGAAGGGACTGAGGTGGGGACACGAGAAAGTAATCAGGAGTGGATATGAACATTAATAAAAATGTCCTAAGAGGAACCCTTAATTTTTCAGGTTAATATTTAAAGTCAAAATCTACGCAGACAATAAACCAAAGGGCAATAAGAAAAAGATGAGATTCCAGCTAGGAAGGCGTTGTCCTGAGGTCTCAAGCACTTGAGAAGACTGTTAAAAGTTTGAATTTCAGCTTGCCTTCGTGGCTTTCTGGGGCCTAGGCTTTCTGGCAGGACCTTCGCCCGCCCCGCCCC
>NC_045030.1:128368906-128370308 GCF_008632895.1 Mastomys coucha
TGTCCCCGCCTCGGGCCACTTTTGGTTCTCACGGCATCCCACCGCTACCTTGCCTCCCTGAGGTGAGACCCACTTCGCCTTTAGGCGGTCTTTGCTTTCCCCGCTTAGAAGCTTGGCCACCTCGAAGTGGCTCTGTTACCACCGGAAGTCCACTTTGCCGCTTTGCCTCAGTTTGGGCTTTTCCCACTAGTAGCTTTCAGACCGTGAGGCGGTGGGTTCCAGGTGTTATGCTGACCGGCCAGTGTCATCACTGTCACCCTCTGCTGCTTTTCTGTGGTAGACTCTCGCCGCTTTCCCGCCATTTGGCCTCACCCTCAGTGTCACCACCACAAAACTAGATGGCCGAGGCCTACCCCACTCTCTGCACACCGTTTCCCTATACACGTGGAAAAGTTCGGCCACATTAATAAAATGTCTCTTTGCCTCAGCGGGCCACCCTCGAGCAAATCTGTAGAACCATCTAGGCCTTCTAACATACAATCCCCCTACCCTACTACGGGAGCGACCGAAAAGTCCATAGGACTTTAGTCACAGCCGAGCCGGAAGTAATCACAGCTCTAAAGAAAAAGACGCCCCTCCTCACATCTGCTGGACACCGCCGCCATGCCATCAGTATAACTAATGGCTGGAACTTGGTACTTCCTCTTCAGAAATGTAATATAAGATCAATAAAAGCTGCTTTGGCACCCTACCTGCCTTCCAGACTTTCATCTGGAGAGGACCACATCGCCCCAACGACTAGACTGAACGGCTGCTTGCTCGCTCTGTCTAGTCTCCAGGAAACTGACGCATGCCTCGTGCTCTGGGCGTGCTCTCTTCAAACGCTGTGTAGAAAACAGCGTCACGTGTACACGTCACGGAGTACATAACTGAGGTTCACGTGACCAGTAGCCAGACTCAGCCATAGAGTGGATTTGGCTCAGGCCCCTTTTGCCACCCCTGTTACCTAAGCAGCATGGGTCGTCACTACCATTTACTTACGTTGAAACCTAGGTAGTGGGATTATAATCTCAGCACTCAGGAGGCAGAGAGAGGTGAGGGTTTTTTTGTTTGTTTTTTGTTTTTGTTTTTGAGTTTGAGGCCAGCCTGGGTGACAACATAAAACCTTGTAGTAATAATAATAATAATAATAATAATAATAATAATAATAATAATAATAATATAATGGTGATGATGATGATAATAATAAAATAATAGCAAAGATGAACCTGACACCATGTATGTTTGTACATATGTATGTATGTATGTATGTATGTATGTATTTATGTATATGTGTATGTATATATGAAGAAAGCATCCACAGGACTTTAAACTGGGGCTATAGAGTGCTTAACCTATGGAAGATGAATATTCTTTCTGTACCCACCACTGAGATAGATGGAGAGAGAGGGAGAGATACACA
>NC_045030.1:128376338-128378850 GCF_008632895.1 Mastomys coucha
AGTTTCCATTTCTGGATCAGAACAAAAGATTCCCCTTCAGAAGTGGTCATAAAATCAGAGAGGCTTAGACTTGCTTCTTATGAGACAAAGTGACTATCTATGGCTTTGTGAGAATCTGGTTGTTTCTATGTTAATTGATCAGGATTAATTAGAGAAAATCTTACCATTCTTGGAAAATTGTCAAAGAAACAGAGACAAAGACATGGATCAGATAACTGGTACCTGTCTCTGTTCTTTTGGTCCTCTTACTGGGCCTTTAATGGTCATTCTGATTGGATTAAAGATAGGGCCTTGTATCTTAAGTTATATGCTTAACTATGTAAAACAAGAAATTAATTCATTCAAATGAATGATCCTTAGGACCAACAATACCCCTTTAAAGCAGGATAAGTTCACAATTTGACTCATTCACTAAGACCTGTGGGGAAATGTGACAAGCATGGCAAAGATTCTTTCATTTTATCTCAGGCACAACCATTTTTTATTTAACCTGAAAACTAATACCCCCTTTTCTACCCTGACTGTGAAAAGTGCCATGCGAACCTACCCAGCCCTGTTCTAGAAACACAGGATTGAAACGCCCCAGCTTGTGGTATGTTTTTGGCTTCTGTTTAACTGCTTGCTTCCTTTACTTCTCCCTGCACCTGACATGTAGGATGAGTACTTTTTCTGTGTTCTTTTCTTTTGTTTGTTTGAAAGCTCCCTGGAAAATGCATTCAAGGCTGTGCTATGAGAAGTCTTCCTTAATTGTAATTTTGGTTGTGCTGAGTGGTCTTTGGGTTTCTACAAGATTCATTTTCTTTTTGGACAGGCTTTTACTTTTTTCTACCAGGTAGGCCTCAAACTCACAGAAACCTATTTGTCTCTGCCTCCTGAATGCTGAGTTCTGGCCTTCTTTTTTTTTTATTAGATGTTTTCTTTATTTACATGTCATACAATATCTCCTTTCCCAGATTCCCTTCCAAATAAAAAGAAAAAAATTAAAATAAAAACAAAAATAAACCCCTGTTCCCTCCCCTCTCCCCCTGCTCACTAACCCACCCTCTCCCACTTCCTGGCCCTGGCATTCTCCTACACTGGGGCATAGAACTTTCACAGGACCAAGGGCCTCTCCTCCCACTGATGACCAACTTGGCTATCCTCTGCTACATATGTTGTTGGAGCCATTAGTCCCACCATGTGTACTCCTCGATTGGTAGTTTAGTCCCTGGGAGCTCTGGGGTTACTGGTTAGTTCATATTGTTGTTCCTCCTAAGAGGCTGTAAACCCTTCAACTCCTTGGACCCTTCATTGGGGACCCTGTACTCAGTTCAATGGATGGCTGTGAGTCTCTACTTCTGTATTAGTCAGGTACTGTCAGAGCCTCTCAGGAGACAGCTATATCAGGCTCCTGTCATCCAGCACTTGCTGGCATCCACAATGGTGTCTGGGTTTGATGACTGAATATGGGAAGGATTCCCAGGTGGAGCAGTCTCTGGATTGTACTTCCTTCAGTCTCTGCTCCATAGTTAGTTTCTACAATTCCTTCCATGGGTATTTTGTTCTCCCTTTTAAGAAGGAATGAAGTATCCACAGTTTGGTCTTCCATCTTCTTGAGTTTCTTGTGGTTTGTGGTTTGTACTTTGTGTATTCCGATCCACTTATCAGAGAGATTTCCAGAGTGGTTGTACCAGCTTGCAATCCCTCCAGCAATGAAGGAGTGTTCCTCTCTCTCCACAACCTCTCGAGCATCTGCTGTCCCCTGAGTCTTTTATCCTAGCCAATCTGATTGTTGTGAGGTGGAATCTCAGGGTTGTTTTGATTTGCATTTCCCTGATGACTAAGGATGTTGGACATTTCTTTAGGTGCTTCTCAGCCATTCGGTATTTGTCAGTTGAGAATTCTTTGTTTAGCTCTGTACCGCATTTTTAAATAAAGTTATTTGGTTCTCTGGAGTCTAACTTCTTCAGTTCTTTGTATATATTGGATATTAGCCTAGTGCTGGCCTTCTTAAAGGTGTGTGTGTGTGTGTGTGTGTGTGTGTGTATACATATACCTTCCTGTGCCCCTAGGCAATATCAAGACTATCCTAAAAAACATATGGAACCTAGGACTATTTTAGGTTACAAAGAAAATGAAATTAATGAATTAATGTTACTAATTGAGAATTTAAAAGAGGGCAATTATCCTTGATTACCTGGGTAGACTCTATCTTAACAAGAATTCTTAAACATAAAAGGATACACATACAGCCACACACACACACACACACACACACAGCCACACATACACATATGGTACAGATGATTCACACCCTACTTCCAAGGGGATCTTAACAATAATAGAGAGGAAATAGTGGCTTTACATAGTTTAACCATCTAACTACTGTTGGTCATGGATCTCAATGTTCCATTGGGGTTAGAGTGTCACCAGAACTGCATTATTTTGGGGGACATTCTCTTGGAAAGTATCTGGAGGCTGCTGATATATATATGTATATATATATATATATATATATATATATATATATATA
>NC_045030.1:128378860-128381595 GCF_008632895.1 Mastomys coucha
GTATATATATGTATATATATATGTGTGTGTATAGAGATATATACACATATATATGTGTGTGTATACACACACACATACACACACACACATATATATATATACATATTTGGCCTATGGCCGTTTGCTTTTTAAGTGGCAGCTGAAGTTTCTCTCACAGCTATATTCCATATCACCTCTGTCTGTAACGCTCATTCATTAAGAATTTTTTGTAGTTTACTTAGGTAATCAAGGATAATCTCTCTAAATTGCCAATTAGAAACATTAATTTCATCCACTTTGTAAGCTAAAATAATCACAGTGCCCGTGTGTGTCTTAGGATAGTCTTGGTGTTGTCTAGGAGCACAGGAACAAGTTCATTTTCTTTGCTGATTAAAGGATTAAAAGCCAGAGACTAAGTGTTAAAGGAGACCTTGGGACATGCCAGTGGCATCCTCTTTTGTGGGTCTTCATCTCATTAATGGAGCAAAATAGAGTCAAATGAAATCTCTAGGACAATTTGTTAGTGTCTAAAAGAAAAACTCCAGGGCAAGCAAATAAGAAATTTCAGTTGCCCCAAGGAAAGGAGGGGGATGGAGAAAAGAAGGAAAAAAATGGAAAACCAAACCAAACCAACCAACCAACAAACAAAAAAACAAGCCATGTCATTTGAGATGAGTCTGTGTGAAGGTCAACCACTTGGTGGAGAGAGGAGCTTTAGAAAACTGAGTAAAGCATTGGTGAGATGGTTCAGCAGTTAAGAGTACTTACCGTTCTTGCAGACATCCTAGGCTTGGTGGCCAGTATAGCTTATAAATGTTCACAACATTCCACAGCAATTCTGTCTGCCACCTTCTTTCATTTAAGGATTCTTGTAAAGACAGCATCTATCCAGGTAATCCAGGAGATTTGACACCCTCTGATCTTGGTGGGCAACAGGCATGTACACACAGGCAAAACACTTATACAAGTAAAATAAAAGCATTTTTTTTTTTTAAAAAAAGAGTAAGCTCATCTAAAGTGTTGGGAAATTTAAAAGCATACTTAGACTATAGCTGAGAAAGGAGGAAGACAGAAGGAAAAGGAACAGTTAACAATCTTCTGAGTAAAAACGTAGAAAGTCAGACAAAACCAATCAAACCTTATGGTGGCTTGTATGGACTGCATGCACTAGGGAGCAGGAATTCTAAGAAGAAGAAAAAAAAAATCCACAGTGATAAAAGGTGAACCTTCCTTTCTAGGGGTGAACAAAGACATGTTTCCACCTAGAGGTGGATTTCATATTTTTACTATAACAGTCTGTCTGCCACAAACCTTAATCTTTCTCATAGTTTGTAGAGTTGAACACACAATGTCTTTTGGGGAACACCTGCATGTATTTTTCTGATACTTTCAAAGGCTCATTCTGGTTGCAGAGAGGTGGCCTTGGGGTGGGGCACTTGGAGAGGGTATTGTGGGCTTAAGCAAAGATAAAGCAAGTATAACTTCAATAACAAAGTGGTTTGGGTCAAGGGGACACTTAGAGATGGATGACTATATGGAGGGAAGGATGTTGCCATTGAAAAATCCCCAAGCCCAGTTCAACTAAGGCCTATGTTGGATGCTAGACCTCCAGATACCCCCAATACCTTGGAGACATGTTATGTTGTACAAGGATAAAGTAATGGGACATCATACAAAAGACACGAAGACATTCTGGAGAGAGCACTGGACACAGGGAAAAAAAGTCATTACTCACCAGTGTATCAATGGCACAAGACAGTAAACTGTTAATCATCTATCATTATTTGAATTGTTTTTATAAGCTAACATGTTCTATTCTGCTATGTATCTCAAATATGAACTAAGGAAGATTGAACTAAGTTCATCTTCTAGTGATTAAATATAACTTTGATAGCAGGCATACCTGAAGGACTTGGCCTGGCTCATGCCTTTGAGTCAGCATCATGACGATAACACATGAGACAATCAATACTAGATACTATGTTCTCTTCCTGGCCCGAGTGGGTAATCTACATGCCTAAGGGCTCTGATTCAGGAGTAGCAAAAACAAAAACAAACCAAAACAAAAACCAAAAAACAAAACAAAACAAACAAACAAACCCTCTTGACTGGCTTCTAGAAGTTTCCTTGACTACAAAAAAATGTATTTTCCTCCTCAGGATTGCTTTAGAGATTAGAGGGTAGGCAAAACAAGTTTTGTGTTATGTCTAAATTGCAGGAAATGGAATTGATGCTAAGAGGTGGGAAATAGTAAGCTTATTTCCTTTCCCCATCTGAAGGTAAATAACGTGCAACCAGACTGAGGGTATTTAATTTCTGTTTAGATGTTAATAGTTTCCTATTAACCTGATGAAGCCAGCACAGAGGAGGCTAGAATAGAGGATAGAATGCCTTTGGGAGACACTCCATCAAATCTCTCAGCCAGGATTTCTGCCGAGTGAAACTATTAGGTTATCTTGAGCTTGGATGCCTACAGAAAACATCAGGCCAAGGGATGGGCAAACATCTCTATCTGAACCTTTATGTTGTGCAGTAAAAAGCCAGTGGATAGGAATACAATGATGTATCATGTGATTCATTGTATCTAAAACTCTTTGAAGCCTGCTATTAACTCCACACATAGAAACTATCTCCACCGCTGATGAATCAACTTTGTTTGGCATCCCACAGGCCCATGTCTCCTACATTTGGCCTCACTGTAGAAAGTGCCTTGAGGTCTCTTTATTGTGATGGAGGAAAAGGAGGAGGAGGAAGGG
>NC_045030.1:128381746-128389077 GCF_008632895.1 Mastomys coucha
AGGAGGAGGAGGAGGAGGAGGAGGAGGAGGAGAAGGAGGAGGAGGAAGAGGAGGAAGAGGAGGAGAAGGAAGAGAAAGGAAAATCATAGCCCTGGGAAGTTTAGTAGTTCTACCTGCAAAACTAACTGTTGTTTAAAATGTGTTGCTGCAGAGCCTACAAAATCTGTACCAGGTCCTCTGTGCATATATTATGGCTTCTAGTTTAGAGTTTTGATTGGACTCTTGAGTTTGTGAACATGTGGGTCTCTGGTTCTTGGGCTTTTGCTTCTGACTGTTTTGTCCAGTTCTGCTCTGTTGTTTTTCCTTTTATATCTTATTATATCTTATATAATAATATGACATATTTTATGCATTTGGATGAGAGGGAACATGGAGAGGAACTAGGAGAAGTAGAGAGAGGGGAAGCTATAGAATATATTATGTGAGAAAAAAATCCTATTTTTAATAAAAGGAAAATGTCATTGAGGCACCAGCTGACACAAAACTATCAAATCATAGCATAGTAGTCTGACAGAAGAATGACAGCTGGAAAGGTAGGACTCACTCAGAAGAACAGCTCACAGCAAGGGATATTCAGCCCCATCTGCCTGGTTGCACTTATCTTCAGATGGGGAAGGGAAACAGTTTGCCATTTCCCACTTAGCTTTAATTCAATTCCTGCAATTTAGACATGGCACAAAACTTCCATCCTCTTCAATCCTTTAATTCCCATACAGTACTCTGGCAGAAATTTCTTAGGAGGATTTTTATAAGAATGAGGAATGACTTAGTACTTCATTATAAACTTACATTTGGTGGTACTTAATGATATGTGCCCTTGGGCAATTTTATTTATTACTGAACTCCAGTTGTCACATCTATAAAATGGGGATAAGAGTGGTACCATTCCATAATGTTACTAAATAGAGTAATACAAGGAAAACCCTTTCGTTTGCACACCATAATGATAAGCCATCAACAAATAAGGTATTAATATTTACATACCAATGTCGCTCAACAGGAATGGAAAATCTAACAAAATAGGAGGTTTTAATCACTTACATATTCTGTCTCCTGACATACAAGCTGCCCTTCTTGTTTGTTTAAAGCTCATGAGAGTTCCTAAATTCTTGCCAGTGTGATTTCAGACAATTTGGCCAGATGGCTTTCATTTACAAAACTGAACAAGAGATGCAATCTAGGCTGTCTGGGGACCAAGGCTCAAGGGTTTAAGCTTCCAACTTGATAGACCTAAATTTGTTCCTTTTGATATAGAAGATTTTGTCTATGGAGGAAAAAAAGCAAAAGCTGCCGCCATCTGACAGTACTTCCAGCCACTGCATGGCTATTATATAGTTCTGCTGCAGGCCCTTCTGCAGAGAGCCACAGCTGGAAGGCCACATTGATCCACTCAGTTGTACTGATGGAGGAGCTGTGTGCTTAATGAGAAGTGCTGAAAGCACTTGCAATTTTTCAATTTCTGTCCATTGTTTTCCTACTCAGCAATATCCCACTAGCCAAACTGGGTTCCCATTTAGTTCTTGAATTCCATGAAGCTTCTGTCTTGCCCAAGTTTCAGTCAATACCTTTCTTCAAGTTCTTTCACCTTGTCTGCTCTATGCATGCCTCATTTCTGCTTTTTTATTTATTTTTTATATTTTTGAGCATCACTTTCAAGTCAGTATCCACCCACCCTCTTCTCAGGGATTTCTACTACCCAGCTCTTGTTCTACTTTTTGCTTTCTTTTCTTTTCACAGACAGTCCCTCAACAGCTAACTAGTCTACATTTTTCATGCACATTTTTCTTTAGGCTGTCTCCTATTAGAATATGTTTCAGAACATCGACATTCACAGACATCTACTGTCCTTTAACCAGGCTGTTCTCTAAAGACCTGGAGATCTTTGCATGGACCTGGAGGGCATCTCCACTGTCCTCTCTGCAGCTCCCCTACTTTTTATTCTGAGGTCCCCCATGCCTCAGTTCCTCAGCTCTTCAGCTTCCCTATCCACTGGACAACACTTTCTGGAAGACTAAACACCAGGCATCTCAGAAAGCCAAGAGTCCTTTCTGGAGAAAAACAGAGTGATTCACTTATAAAACAATATTCTCGCACAATTACAGATGACCTTCCTTAATCGTCCTTGAAAGGAATGTCTGTTGGGTAGCCTGGGCAAACATCAGGAAGGAGAGGCTTTCTAGTGGCCCTACAGACTCTAGACTCCTGGAAGGTACCATGTTTGGGGATGATCCACCTACCTTCCAGGTGCCTTTGGTCAGTCTGAAACTTGTGAGGCACTTCCAGGTGTCTGAATTTGACCTATTTCTACTTTGAGTCCTCACCAACTGTGAATTCCAAGTTATCTGAGTCAAATTACACACTTAGGCTGGCTGCAGGCCAATCTCGAAGAGATCCATTTGGGAGATCCAGACTGGCTATACTTGTTAGGCGCTTGGTCCAAACCTAGCTTCAATGTACATCAACAAGGGCCACTGTTGCTATGAATTTCGCACTTTCAATTATAATATCTAAACTAATTTACATTACTTCTTAGGATGGAATGGAGAGTGGTATGAATCCCTTTAACCCCACATCTCTTCCAAATCACCTCAAACCTTCCCATTCTTGCTATTTAGCTCCTGTTTACAATCATATCCAGAGCTCAAAGGTAAGGTAACTCCTATCTTCCTTCTCCGAAAGGGCTCCTGTGGAAAGAGAGCCGTGAAATCAAGATAAAGTCCAAGCTAGGATACCCTACTGCAAGGGGGCGTGGGGCGTGGTGGCTGCCGGGGCTATGAAGTGGTAGCTGCAATGTGTACAGAGACAGGGTAGCCTCTTCTACTTCTCCCAGCCCTGTGGAGACCTTAAGTATTCCAGCAGCCACCTCAGAGAGGCCATGGGATGCAAGGCAAACTTCTCTATGCAAAATCCATTTTTCTAAGGGTGGGAAGAGGGAGTTGACTTTGCAGGGAATTCCTGCCATTTCTACTGGGTCCCTAAGTCTGTTTTCGTAAACTGTGACAGTCTTCCTGTGTATGGTCTGCCTTTGTTTCTGCTCCGCCCCCATGAAACTTGGATGTTCTTGCTTTACTTTTACACTCTTCTACTTTTGTTTCTGCTTCATCAAGCCTGGATACTCTCAGTTGTATTTTATACTTTTCTGGTGGCCTCTAGATTACAGATAGTAGAAAAAAATACTAGTTAAACTTTTGAGGTTGCCTGCCTCCATCTTCAGCCACACACAGACTGGTTACAGATATATAGGTCACTGGGTTCAGGCTTACAGAGATTCAAATGTCTTTTGTGTTTGGACAATACTGGAACATTGCCACATGCTGTTTGACTTCTCTGAAAAGCTGGCTCTGGTGATAGGATTTGGTCTGCCCACTTTTCACCCAAACATGTTTGTTTAAAAGCTTTCTCCAAATCCTCTGTCCTGGGTCAAGGTGAATACCTGATTCTGAAAGAGAGGAGAACAATAGAACAAGTAAAAGACAATATGTGCTTGAGAACTGCTAAGAGGTAAACTATTCCCAATAGAGGTTATTCTTTATCTTATGGTATTTCGTTTTTCAAGAAAATGTGTGTGTGTGTGTGTCCGTGTGTGTGTATGTATATATATATATATATATATATATATGTACATATATATATGTGTGTATATATGTACATATATATATGTGTGTATATATGGCTAAATATGGCTAAATATGGTATTTCATTTGTCAAGAAAATGTGTGTGTGTGTGTCCATGTGTGTGTATATATATATATAAATATAATTACAGCTACATCTGAATACTTACCCTCTTCTTGGCCCTTCTATTTTTTTTGTTTGTTTACCAAAAAATATTCCTTCATTTAAGGTCTGGAATGTAAACTTTCTTTTTTTTTTTTGACTGCAGCAAATATATTTTTTCTTTTAGATATTTTCTTTATTTACATGTAAATGTCTCCATTCCCAGTTTCCCCTCCAAAAAACAAAGAAACAAACAAAAACAACCAAAACAAACCCCTGTTGCCTTTGAAGGATGGTTTTAAAAAGCCATACAATTCCAAGCAAAAATTTAATTAATTTTTTAAAAATTAATTAAAAAATTTAATTAAGCAAAAAGCTTAATACTTATAACAAGAAGAGTTAATAAATAAATGTCTATGTATGGGTAAATGTAATTTGCTGCAAAATACCATATATGTTATTCTGATTCAACTCTCATTCAGGGAAATAGAAAAAAAAACCAACAGTACATAGGTATGAGGAAAAATGTTTAATCAGATGTCAAATACAAAGTTTAAGGTGACGTTGCAGAAGGTCTGAGTAACTTCTACAAGGTTTGTAAAGGGTTAAATATTTTGGACTAGGATGGATTTTGTATGATGAAATAAAAATTTATCTTAAAAAATAACAGGTGAAGACAAAGCCACAGAAGCTTACAAACAAGTCACAGAAAATCTGAGTAAATTATACAAGGTTTGTGGAGGATGAGACTTAAAAATGATACAATTGACAATGATTAGGATTCACAAGTTCTTAGGATTACAAGGGTCTATTCATACTAAAAGTATGACTTAAAAATATATGCCTAATCACTTATGGTTTTGGCAACTTTGTTAAGCTTTAGGTATTTGGAGACAAAGTTAATGATCAAATGAAATGATCAAATGCCTTTAATATGCTCAGAACAACGTTTGTAGCCATCCTGAGTACAAATGTAATTCATTTACAGAGACAAGCGTGGAGGGAAAGATTAATGCTAAACCGAAAGCAAGTAATTCCAAACAAGCTTACGGTAACAAAATTTGTTTAATGTAAAATAATATTCAAAATAAGCCACATTTAAAAAACTGGTTGCAAAAAAAAAATTGGAATGCTTGCGTAATGGGTTAAATTATCAATATGCTTACATGACAGGACATTCCTAAGCTCAAGTGGAACCTTTTCCCATAGAGAAAATTGCATCCTAACCGCTTTTCAGATAAGGATGCATGGGGAAATAAGACCTGCCAGCAGTCCGCTGATTCTGTCTCTGGCTGTGCAAGCCAGGCCAGAGAAACCTCCACCTTATCTAAAGGGAAGATGAATTACTTTTCATGTTTAACATGACAGGAGGATGGATTCTTTTGCCCAGTGGAGGAGCTTAGAGACTGTACCAACATCCTAAATGTGTCTAAACAAGAGAGAGGTAAATAGCAATTGTTCTGTCCCTCTGTCCCTCAAACTGACACACGAGATGCTGTGAACAGGGGAATCCCCTAAGCATATCACCCTACTGATATGAGACTTAAATGTTAGTTCAATTGGGCATGCCTTTTACCCTGGATTTCATTTTTTCCTCTTAGCAAAAGCTAATTCCAAGGCCCATGCCATAACCACCCACATTCCTTGATTAAATGAGGCTGCAAGATACTCTGTCATCCAACTTACAGCTTTGGAAAGTTACACTATCCAAGCCATGTCTTTGGAAGTGTTGGTAGATGCTCCTATAAAAATGACTCAAAATGATCCTATTTCTCTTTTGAATTTTCAATAAGATGCAGAATTTAACCGACTCCCTTTACAAAACTTCCAGGTGCTTGTTCCTCATGCAGGAGTCTGACAGCTAATTGCCTTATCCTTCTATAGAATTCATGGTACATGGTCAAGCCAGTTTTACAATTGCACTTCACCTCACTAAACAAAATTTATTTTAATTTTGTTGTAAAAATTTCCTCATTGACTTTGACTTTTAACGTTTCCTACAAGACATGTACAATGAGTACCTCCTGGCTTTTGTTCTGGACCTTTGATCTTTTCTAGTAGCCCCTTAGCTTGGCTTTTGTCCAAGGTGCTCTGCTTTCTGCCTTCTTTTGTATTGCACGTTTTGTTACCTGGAAGCAGTTAGGCGAGATGGATGCCCCTAAGCCCTTGAGAGCAATTAAGGGTGACCTCTGGAAGGGAGACTAACTGGTTTGAGATGGGGCTCAAAGACACAAGGACAAGACAAAAGTTCAACTACAGGTCTTCTCCTATGTATGGGCTTCTGAGTCCCTGCATGCCCCACCCCTGACTCAGTTTTTTCCCCTTGATCACTTCTTTACTCCTTATGATCCTCACATTTAATGTATCTACCCATCTTTTAAAGGTCTTACATACTGAACTCCCCCCTATGCTCAAACAAAATAGTCTGTGTAAGCTCTCCCAGTGGTTCTCACAGCTCCATTTGTTCTATTTGTCCCTGGTATGTCTGAAAAACAGAAGACCCTTTAGATGCAGTGGAGAAACTCTGGCTACCAGGGGCCTGTTTCTCCTTTACCAGGGCTAGATACAACTCTTTCTTTTTTAAAAAAAAAATTATAATGATGATGATGATGATGATGATGATGATGATGATCATCATCATCATCATCATCATCATCATCATTATTATTATTATTATTATTATTATTATTATTATTATTATTATTATATCATTTATTTTTTACACTCTCGGTCCACCCTCTCACTGTTCCACATCTCATACCTCCTCCACACCCCTCTGTCTCCATGAGGATGTCCCCATTTTTAACCCCCACCCCACCAGACTTCCCCACTCCCTGGGGCCTCCAGTCTCTTGAGGGTCAGGTGCATCATCTCTGAATGAACACAGACCCAGCAGTCCTCTGCTGTATGTGTGTTGGGAGCCTCATATCAGCTGGTGTATGCTGCCTGGTTAGTGGTCCAGTGTTTGAGAGATCTCAGGGGTCCAGGTTAATTGAGATTGCTGGTCCTCCTACAGGATCACCCTTCTCCTCAGCTTCTTTCAGCCTTTCCATAATTCAACAACAGAGGTCAGCTGCTTCTGTCTATTGGTTGGGTGCAAATATCTGCATCTGACTTTTTCAACTGCTTGTTGGGTCTTTCAGAGGTCAGTCATGATAGGTCCCTTTTTGTGAGTGCTCCATAGCCTCAGTAATAGTGTCAGGCCTTGGGACTTTGCCTTGAGCTGTATCCCACTTTGGGCCTGACACTGGAACTTCTTTTCCTCAGGCTCCTCTCCATTTCCATCCTTGCTGTTCTTTCTGACAGGAACAATTATGGATCAAAGATGTGACTATGGGATGGCAACCCCATCCCTCACTGCTTGATCTGTCTTCTTGCTTGAGATGGGTTCTATAAGTTCCCTCTCCCCACTCTAGGGCATTTCATCTAAGGTTCCTCCCTTTGAGTCCTGAGCATCTCTCACCTCTTACATTATCAGTCCTTTCTATTGTTCCCTTGCTTCAATCCCCTGTAGCTCCCTGCTGCTTCTAGCTCATCTGGCTCTGCATTCCTGGAACTGAGACTAGTGACTGTCACCTTGAATTAACTTTATCCCCAACTTCCTCTCACTTGCT
>NC_045030.1:128389158-128393591 GCF_008632895.1 Mastomys coucha
TACTCATCTCCCTCTTTTTCACCTTCCAGACAATCTCTCAGTTTTACTCTGTAACCAAATTGGCTTACACTACTCTAAGGATTATTTTTCAAGAGTTTCTACAGGAATGCAGGATAATTGTCTGATCCACTACAGCCGACCAAGTTAAAGCTCCTCTTCTACTAAGTGACTGGGTTTTACTGTGTAAAAACAACCTGAAGAACAGGAGAAAATGGAAAATTAGTGGAGTGAACCCCCTATATGGTTATCCAGTACCAAGTGGTCTGACCTAAACTGATATACACACAAATACACTAAATGCATTGCAAATGCATCTTGATTCACATATATATGTAACAGTAACAATTAAAACAATTGTAAAAGAGGCAACTAGTTCGAGATGGACCAGGGGCAGAGAGACCTGGGAAAGTTTGGATGGAGGAGAGGAAGGAAGGTGAATGATGTTACTATATTTTCATTAAATTTAAAAAACAGTATTGATTCACCCAGTTCATTAATATGGGTTTTCTTGTGACCTTTTCTGTTTCTTTCACCATAATTTAAAAAATTATTTTCATTTTAAACCTATTTCACTCTGTTGATTGAACTTATTCCACATTTATTACCTTTTTTGTTTTTTTAGAATATTATAACATTTATTTGTAATTTATTTTCTCATTTTCATCTTATGGGTCTAAAAATCCAAGTTTTACATGTTTCTAATTGTTTACACTTTGTATGGCATACATAAATTATGAGGATACTGGTTATTAGTGACTATAGATTGTAAGTTCAACTGCTTTTAACTTTATGAGTCTTTTTTTAGGTTCCTATGTTTTTAGAAGACTTTGATACGTTATTGATCTTTCTCTAGATATAGGGCATCATTTATACCTCATCTCTCCTATTTTGTGTTTATTTTTGAGCATAATTTTATTTTTTTAATTTTCTAATTGTTTTGCATAATAAAAATTTGACACACTCCAGTGTGGTGTTCCTGCATATGATATGTACTGGGAGAGCAGACACAGGATGATCTTTTAAATTGGAGACAAACGTAGTCTCAATAGAGATACTTTTGGTTAAGAGTCTCAAAACACTAAATTAAGTAATATGAATTAGTTTGCGTTCTTGTGTTAAAGACAGCAACATATATTAGAATCAATATTAGTGAAATTCACTTGTTTTGTTTCTAATTCTTGTATATCAACAGAAGGTAAAAAGAGAAACAAATACCATTTGTCAAATCAGATTTTGTTAGAGAAGTAAAGCAGGTTTTGAAATTGTCTGTCTCACCAACTCACTTTTCCTACTACCTAATTGATACTCTGTAAGATCCTCTTTTATGTTGTACTCAGAATGAGGATAAAAATGTTATCTAAGCTTATTTAGAGAGTTGCATTAATATATGCTCATTTTGTTGTTGTCGCCATTTTGTATTTCTGTTAGCTCACTTTTGTCATGACCGTGTTCACATGTTATAGCAGCAGTTTGCCTAGGGCCTGCGCTGGCCGTTGGTAGGAGGGACTGAGAGGAGATGAGTTCTACAGGGTGGAGTATGTCAGGTGCAGTGGTCACGAGAATCTTTCAGATCTGACTGACTAGGAATCGGGTTGCTTCTTTGTTGATACAAGTTTCACAGAACAAAGAGAGATTAATGATTATCCAGGAAGTACAGATTATATTATTTTGTCCCTGGGCATATTTTGATTTCTCATTATGTGTCAGGCTTTACAAGTTCAGTCACAATTAAAATGTAGAAATAGAATAGATTTTATTTTCCTTATCAACCCTGTGATTCCAGTTCAAAGCAAACACATTATATGACAACCTGCTTTTAGGCTACAGTTTTAAAGCACTCCACACAAACAAAGTATCTGAACCAATCTTTTTATTAATAGCAAATACTACTGCCTAACTCCTTTTGCTGTATCATTTCATCATCATCATCTATGCTATATTTTGGAAAAGTTATTTAATCTATCCATCTTATTTACTGAGTTCTATTCCTCTAGGGATGTACTCTATATAACTGCCTATCTTTAAACTACATTTTCAGAGAACTCAAAGTGTATTGTTAAAAGAGGCCTTGAATATTTTACCAATTCTCATGACCAGTAGGAATTTGTCAATTATCTCGAGTTTATGCTGGTCCAATTATATACCATTTGCGTTTGCTTAGCCTCATAAAGGAATTCCTAGACTCTTAGTGCTTATCTGTGCTTATTCCAATCTCTGGGGCATAAGGAAGACTTTCCAAAGGGCCAGAATAAGCTATTTCCCTAAAAGCAGAAGGGATAGTAATTTAGGACTTTCCTAAGGACATGCAGGAAGAATTTTCTTGAGAATTGACATAGAATGATTCATAATGCAGAAAGGCCCCATGAAAACAACAGGCAGGAACCAAAACCTAAAAGTGAAAGACATAATGACAGCAGTCACAATTTTGATGAAACTGTGTCAAACCAGCTGTTCTGGCTTCTTTTTTTTATTAATACACATTTGTTAATAAATTTAAGCAACATGTAGTTCATAGGTGGGGGATGAAAAACTATGAAGTGCTGAGCATCATGGACAGATATTTAATATGGAAAACACAAAATATGATAATATAGAAATCAGCCTACCTCAAAGGAAATTGCCATTAAAAAATGTATTCAATGTATTCTCACAGCAGAAATTCCATTTGGTACTCAATTTTATTTGTGTATATGAGTACACTGTAGCTTTCTTCAGATACACTAGAAAAGGGCATCAGATTCCATTACAAATGGTTGTGAGCCACCATGTGATTGCTGGGATTTGAACCTCTGGAAGAGCAGCCAGTGCTCTTATCCACTGAGCCATCTCTCCAGCCCCTGTGATGCATTCTAAACTTTCTCTCTTTCTAGTAGATATAATGATTCCAGCAGGCGGTAATTTGCAAAGATCTATTTTCATGTGTAGTGCGTGTGATTGCATGTGTTTCTGTGTACCATGTGCTTTCCTGATACCCATGAAAGCCAGAATATGGCATCATATCTCCTGGAACTGTATTTGGGGATGGTTGTAAACCAGCATGGGAGTACTTTGAACAGAATTTGGGTCTCTAAAAGAACAACCTGTGCACCACTCATCCATATCTCTAACGCTAACGAGGAATTCTTTGTTATTGTTTGTTTTGGTAGAAAGGTCGTCAGTTCTTTGTCATGTCTGTTCACAGACAATGATCTACATACTTAACAACTTTGATTGTACTGCTATATGTTTAAGTTCCTTTTAGTTTCTGTGAACTGCTTAACAATTCAAACAACAATTTGGTTTTGAAAATTGTTGAACTGATGGTGAGAAACTGATGGTGAGAAAGGCATATACTTGTGTATGGTACACAACTACTAATTAAACTTCTGTTTTGAATATAGATCTTTAATTATAAGTTTGTGATCAGATGTAAAATAATGCATGTATAATTCTTCCTATTTTGAATAAGTTCTTGCACAGAAAGAGCCATGGAGTAAATGCATAATTCCTAACATAAGACATATGCACTTTGAAATGAGGTAAATAGAATTATCTTTCTTATGTTGCATTATTTGACACTGTATGCATTAGCATTTAAGTTATAATAAAATTCACACTTGAGAATGAAGAGGATTTAGGCTAATGATACTAAAATAAGAAAATACTCAGTGATGGATTTACTTCTAATTTAATAAATTTTAGGCTATAAAAGAATAAAAAGGTCAATTGAAGAAATGTAATATTTCTAAGCTGTCTACTCTCTAAGGGTAGAAAGTAATATTAAACATTAGGTTCTGTCAAAATAAGGGTCTGACAACTGTAGTTGAAAGTTCTTTCATCTTCAGCAAGCAGAATTTGCTACACATTCTACAGCATTTTTAATCCTGTAGATCTAATGCAAATGTTCTTGATTCATGTCTTGATTAATTTTGTGGTTTAGGTTTCCATGGATATGAGTCTTTATAAAACATTAAATGTTATCTTCTTAGTTTGTGATTCCTATGCAAGTTTTTTTTTAAAGTGAAAATAGTAATTGTGCTACTGTGTATAGAAATAAATATTAATTCCTCACCCATTGCTATGTCCACCTATCAGTCAGTTTTATGTGTTGATCCACAGCCTCTGCTGCATCAGATCATTGTGCTCAGTCTTTAATGTATGCACTGCACTTATGCTTCAGACAGACCTATTTGGTTGTTCATTTATGCATAGAACTGACCTAGTAGGCTTGTACCTGCCAGATACCACTTCCCCAAATGAAAAATCGAATTCTTTGACTTCATGTATTCATGCATTTTACTTCATATACAACTGTGTTTACTTCTAATCATTCCTCATGTCAGCTTTGAGAATACTGAAAAGTCTTAATAGGACCTGACTGGAGCCTTTCATTGTCTTAATATGTGTTCTATAAACTTGTGCATTTTCTTTCTAAATGCTTTCAACTATTCTCC
>NC_045030.1:128397650-128412731 GCF_008632895.1 Mastomys coucha
TCCATAATTTGTTTTTTATTGGATATTTTCTTTATTTACATTTCAAATGTTATCCCCTTTCCCGGTTCCCCAGTCCCCCCTGGAAACTCCCTATCTCATTCCCCTCCCCCTGCTTCAATGACTTGGTTTTTTTTTTGTTTTGTTCTGGTTTGGTTTGGTTTTGGTTTTTCAAGACAAGGTTTCTCTGTGTAGCCCTGGCTGTCCTGGAATTCACTCTGTAGACCAGGCTGGCCTCGAACTCAGAAATCCACCTGCCTCTGCCTCCCAAGTGCTGGGATTAAAGGCGTGCGCCACCACCGCCTGGCTCAATGACTTGTTTTTTAAATGAACATTCTTATTTATCAAAACCAAGTGGTATTATATGAAATTCCTGGAAAACATTTCATGTACAGTATATAAGAGGGTGTATTCAGAATAGTTTATGAATGTCCATTTGGTCTAACATTCAATTTAACTCTGATAGTTTAGTGGCTTGATAAATCTACTAATCTATTATACTCTAACTTACACTTAAGGAATTTTAATGTTTTAAGTTTGCTAAATATATATGTATACATGTGTGTGTATATATACACATATATATGTGTACATACACAAGCACACACACATATACTTTTGCTGAATTTATATATACTTTTGCTGAATTGATCCATTTCATCATCATGGGGATGATTTCTTAGTGGTAGACTACTTGTCTGGCATGAATGAGGCCCTAGGTATAATTCAAGGTAGTATAGAACCTAAAAGAAAAAAGAAGTCCTTGTTATCATTTCATGACTTTGCTTGTTTGCTTTCATACTTTTAAGCTCAATTTATGAAAGTGCATGGTATGTTTGATACCTTTTGGCTTCCATTTTGCTGGAATATTTTGTTTCATCCCTTTATTCTCAGTAGATCAGTATAATTATAGGCAAAGTGATTTCTGTATAACAAGCACTTCCTGCTTAGAGATACTCAATGACCCTGCCATATAGTTCATTTTGTTTTTACAGCAGAATACCTGAGGCTGGTCATATATACGGAATGGTACATGTGCTGTTTATGAGGACTGGTAAGGTGCTGGCATGTTTGGCATCTGTTAAGGCTTAAAACTCCATCTGCAAGATGGCATATTGAATGCTCTACCTTCCAAGAGGATGAACATTCTCCTTCACATGGCAAACGTGCCAAAAGTGATGGCACTTTCCCAAGCCTCATTTTAATAGTGGAATTAATATATTTCTGAGGGCAGGTCTCTCATTGTCTAAACATATTCTATTAGGTTTCTATCTCCCAACACTCTCATCTTGCAGATTAATTTTTAAGCACATGAATTTATAGGGGATAAAAGTCATTCAAACCCAGGTAAGATCTGACTAATAATACTATAGCCCTTTTTGTCCTTGTCACTATCTTTCAGATCAGATCTCACTGATTGTACCTTCCATTCTCATATCTACTGTGATAAATGTATCACATCAGATGCCCCTCTTTGGATGTATGTATACTCCCTATTCTTGATCATCCATTTTCTGTGCAGCTCACCTTAGAAGTTCCTAGACATTTTATCATCTCCTCACAGATTATCTAACCTTGGATTTAAGGTACCGTCAAATCTCTTCCTAGTCCATTATTTTCCTTAGAACAATGGGATTCAACCTTCCTAATGTTGAGTCCCTTTAATATAGTTCCTCATGTTGTGGTGACCCCACATTCATAAAATTATTTTGTTGCTACTTCACAACTGCATTTTTTTACAGTTATGAATCAGAATGTAAACATTTTTGGAAATCAAGGTCTTCCAAAGGTGTTGTGCCCCACAGGTTGAGAGTCACTTCCTTAGAATGTATTTAGTCCCTCTTTTTCTGCATCATCAGAGTAGCACTTCACAGACTGAGCTAGATTGCGATTTGATCATAGTTATTTGTCTGGTTACCAGCATAAGTAATAAGAATAAATTCTATGGGAAACGGCTTGCTATCAATCAAGATGATATACTTACTTAGAAGGAAGTGTCTTGCATTGTATATTGAATATAAAATATTTCCTATATTCTCTTATGTTAAAACCTGTCAGTGTTTATTTGAGGAAGTTCTAGATATTTTGAGAGGTAGAAACTAGCTGAAAGAAGTAGACCACTGGAAGTGAGTTCTTGGTGGAATAGTTTGTCCCTGGTTCCTTCCCATTTTATTTATTTATTTATTTATTTATTTATTTGTGCATTGAGAAGCTAACGGTCTCCTCCTCTTCAGATGCCTGCCATGATATTATATCCTATCACATGATCAGAATTAAAAGTAAATGCAAACTATTGACTAAAATTTCAGAAGCCACCAGGTAAAATGAACCTTTTCACTTGTTTCTGTGAGATGAAAAGTTCAAGACAACACAAATTTGCAATAAGCAAATAATACAAAATACAACAAGACATACCCAAATTAAACTTAGAGTTTAGAAAAACAATGAATTCTTTTTCAGTGTTAGTTTTGTCTGATGGAAACACAGTCATAGAAAAGAGAATATATGAAAGTTAAAGTTAACTGAGAAATTCTTGAGCTTATTGCACTGTGTCCTGAGGAGGTAGGATTGTAATAAAGGCGAAAGTTCCTTAAATATGCTATCAGGAGAGACTTCAGACTTCCATATTTTATATTACTTTGGTAATTATTTCGGCCTTTCACTTTTTTCCCAGTGCATCAGTGAGGTTCATAAAGTCAGTAGATTCTCTGTGATTGCTATTTTCCTCACCCCTCTCAACTGCTTGAGGCATCACATGTAAAAGCTTAACAAATTGTATTGTTTGCTATTCACGCCAGACACTGCCTACTTTGTTTCCTTTTATGTCTTCTTCACTGCATTACATATCCAAATTCAAGATTTATTTATTCTATTAAATTCTACCTTAATAGGTTTAGCCCTCAGCTGAAGAAATCAAAATATTTTTGGATCCTGTACATGCATTTAAATGTGTTACCTTGGATATAATCTTGTGATCAGAAGCAAATGTGTCAAAGTTAGACTCCAGGTTCTTGTCACTGGCTTTAACCATAAAGGGATGATTTCTGGATAATGTATCATTTGGGGGAGCAAAAAACCATGTATGTCCTAAAGTCTCAGAAAAATCCCTTTTCTAAAACCAGCAACCAGTGACTTCCTTGAAACTAATAAAAAATGCAACATTTTCCTTGTCTTCATTCACAATAATATAAGATTTAAATGAATTTAATTTGTAAACATTTGCTGTTTTAGCCAAAAATGTTTTATCTAAAAACAGTGACTAATTTTAATGCAAAATAAATCTATATATCTTGAAAAGATCACAGTAGGTCTGCACCCTAGTGAATGTTATGATAGTTTTTTTTTTTTTCAAAAATTTAGCTTTTTGTCCTTTCATTCTTTCCAGTCCTCCTCTGACCACTTCCCCTCTTCACTGGATCCACTCTTCCTCTGTTTCCCTCCACAAAAAGAAGCAGGCCTCCTAGGAATATGAAATGAACATTGCATAACAAGTTACAATAAGACTAGGCACAAACCCTCATATCAAGGCTGGATGAGGCAACCCCGGTAGGAGGAAAAGGGTCCCAAGAGCAGGCAAAAGAGTCAGAGACAGTCCCTGCTCCCACTATTAGGAGCCCCACAAGAACACCCACCTCCATATCCATAAATATGTAAACAGAAGATCTAGCTCAGACCTATACAGGGTCAAGATTGCTGCTTCAGTCTTTGTGATCCCCTATGAGCCCTGCTTAGTTGATTTTTGGGCCATATTCTCCTAGTGTTCTTGACCTCTGTGGCTCCTACAATCCTTCCCTCCCCTTTCCTGTAGGGTTCCCTTGGCTTCACCTAGCGCTTGCTCGGCTGTGGGTCTCTGCATGTTATCTCTTTTCATCAGTTGCTGGATAATGGCCCTCTGGTGACAATTGGGTTAGGCACTGATCTATGAGTAAAGCAGAATATCATTAGGAATCATTTCATTGACTTTTTCTTGCCCGTCATGTTTAGTTCTATCCTGGGCCTCTGGGCTGCCCTGCCTCTGGTTCCTGGTCATCCAGGCAGTGTCAGGCATGGACCCCCTCTTGTGACATGGGCCTTAAGTTAGACTGGTCATTCGTTGACCATATCTTGGAGGCAGGGCAGATTGTAGGCTGAAGGTTTTGTGCCTGGGTTAGTGTTCACGGAAGTCTTGCCTGGTTACAGGTGAAGGCTGAAAGAATCAGGCCCCAAATCCAATCCCCATTCCTAGAAGTCTCCACTAGGATCACCCTGGTAGATTCCTGGGAGTTTTCATTGCACTAGGTTTCTACCTCACCTACAAATACCCACCTAGTTCCAGTCATCTCTCCCAGTACTCCCTCCCTCCACCTCCAACATGATCCCTCCTGTTCCCATCTGTACCTGTGTTTTGTCCTCTCACAGAGTATCTCCAATGTCTATTTAAATGTCTCCAATTTGAGCACAAAACAGACATCCAAAAACTAACCTATAAATTCTAAAAATCCTACCAAGTCAATTGATTTCTAACATTTCCTGTGAACAGTGTATGTGTGTATTCAAAAGATAATTTGTCAACATTGTGGCTGGAAATTCAGTCTACTTTCTCTACCCAACTTAACCACTTTTTCGTCAGTATATCAAATGTTTCTTAAGAGAGAATGTTAACACACTGGCATAAATTTATCTTATTCTAAAAGTTTCATGGAAGAGGGATTGATTTTATGATAACCGGATATGCTTTGGAACAGTTCACTTATCTAGGTTAAAAGCCAAACATCATTATATTCTAGTATCTCTTTGTCATTAATTCAAAATTCAGAAAAAATAAAAAATAGTTTGCCCTAGTGAAGATACATCACCATCATATTTGGCATGCTTTTTGATAGGATTAGCATATTCAGGGACTATTATACTTTATATCTTTTTGTCCCTGGGCTACATATTCAATTCTGGTGGTATCTTGGCAAAGTCATAGAGTAACTTGATGGTACAACTAAAATTCTAATCCTGAGATTTAGAATCTTAGGCCTTTACACTTCTAGTGTAGCAGAGTAACACTCAAATGCTTACAGAAAGTACTGACCATAAAACAGTGCACTAGCATAAAAAGTTTAAAACCAATTTAAAATTAGCACACCTCCACAATCCTTTACCATTTATAACACTTTTCTCCTTCAGTTTTATATTGATGGTCTTTTTCTAACCCAAAGTTAAGCTAAAACTGAATGCTAACTTCTCCTAAGCAACCTGTGGAATATTTGAAATTACAGCTTTAATGTGTGGTCTTCCTAGAGAATTGGTGACCAACACCATTTCTTGTCCTCGCATGGGCAGAACAATCATCTTTTGATGGAAATGATCACAAAGAAGTATTCAGAAATTAAAACACTTTAATATAAACATTTTTCAGAATATAGACTGATTTCTATCAGCCCTTTTGGAGAACATTTTAAAAGTATATATCATCTAATTTATTATACACTAATTTTCCACTTTCAGAACTAGAAAATACAAAAATACACTGCAAATTAGATTTAACGAAAAAGTCTACGTTGTTTCATACATTTTCATCAGAGAAAACAAAAACGTTAATACAGGACAGTAGTAAAATACCACCATTACTAACACAAATTCTTAAAAAGAATGGGTTCTGTGAAGTGTGGTCTCCCACAGGTCTGACCATTCTTCCAAAATCAAACAAGACTGGGAAAATTCAGGGTGGTATGGCTGTAGATTGCTTTGCAATTCACCATTTTAAGTACATTATTTCCATGAGCAAACAACTTATTTTCATTACAACTTGATGGACAAAGTAGAAACACCTCTACTTTAAGAAAACCACGTTATACATAAGCAATAGAGTAAGTTTTCTTTCTTAGAATAAGCCAAAGAAAGTGACTTAAAAAAAGCATAATGAATAATTTTACTTCATCTGGCTTCTGTTAAAGATTAACTGTACACATGTACAAATACACAAAGAACACAAGTTTTAGGAAACCAAAGTTTTCAACCTTTCTTCAAACTTAAGGTAACAAAACTGCACAGTAGAGTCCACTGAATCTTCTGCTTTCTCTTCAGCAGGTTTCCACTCATGCTTCTCAGTATCATGTCCTTGCTTTTTGAAGGGTAGGTATCTTTAAACTTTGTGGTTCTTCTTTCAATTACATTTTGAAAGGAGGGAGTGACAGAAAAAGAGGGGTGAGGGGAAGTAGGTGAGAGGAGAGCAGAGCAGAGGACACACACACACACACATACATACACATATGCAAGCACACATATATACATACACACTTATGCAAAGAGAGACTGTTTTATTTAATGGACACTGACTTTAATGTCTCTTCATCTGAAGTACTCAATTTTATCTAAAACTTCTCCACTGATTCCATCAGATTTTTCCTCCCACTGGTTTTCTTATTAACTCTTCGGTAAGTAAAACTAAAAGTTCAAATTCTTTGAGTAGGTTTACCTCAAAACAGTTCCTTGAGTGCTGGATTTGGATGTCTTGTATATTGTTTCTCATGTTCAACTTCAATTTTTGCAAACAAACAAACGACAACAAATAAAACCCAAAGGTTTTCTGTGCTGATGCTGTGCCTACTTTTCCTTGATTTCTCCTCTTATTCCAGTCTTTATCTAAGTCAGTATCAATTTCTTTTAGCCCTTCTTGGTATGCTATAGGTTCAGAACCCAAGAATTGACTCATCCCAAAGGATTTCCTCTTCTGTTCTTTCTTCAACAGATTTCTTTTTCTCTTTTTTGTGCTTACGTTCTTTCTCTGAGGATGTTTCATGTTTTCTTTTCTTTTTTCGGTGCTTGATTTTTTCAGAGCTGACTCCAGCTTTATCTTCCTCTCCTTTACTATGCCTGATGCTCTTGTCTTTGTCTAAATCTTTATCCTGATGGCTTCTTTTTCTTTTACGCTTAGATTGTTCCTTCTCTGGCCTTTCTTTTCCTTCCTCCAGGTGTCGCCTTCTCTTCTGATGTCGCCTTTTATGACTTGTTTCATGGGCACTGGCATTGTCATTTGAGGGCAGATGCTTGTAAATGTCATAGTCTACATTGTGTGAGCTAGGGTTATCCTCTTGTTGACTAAGGCTCAGGGAAGCAGGCATTTCTGAGAACTCATCTGTGGTAAGCTGATAGTAGCTATTAGCGTCTAGGCTCGGTTGATTCTCATAAGCTGGTAAGCAATGAGGTAACTTGTTTTCTCCTGCTTGTGCACCGCTGTATGGATCTGTGTAAATCTGGAAAGTCTCACTTGGGAGTCTTTCCTCAAACATTCTATGACTGGATCTTGTGTCATCTATTTCTCCGTAATTATGGGTTTCAAAAGAGCTATCAGTTCCTCTAAAAGAAATCTTTGGCTTGAATTCTCTAGATTCCTGCACCTTGTTGTAGTCATCAAATTCATTCTGGAAATCATCATTTCTCCCCTTTGAATGCGGTGGTACCCAGCGAGGAGATTGGCCCTCCACCGGGGAGCCATTGTATTCTTGCTGGTAGGTCTGTGGACCCTCAAATGAAAACCTTTCCTCACATGGCCTCTGTCTGTGTCCAGAATCAACCCTCTCTCTGGAACTGTGATCCCTGTACTTAGAGCTTTCTGACATCCGTCTAAAACTAATATTGGGATCGAGTCCTCTGGCCTTCTGCTCTTTGATGTAATCCTCAAGTTCATCTTGGAAAGAGTCATGTGTCTTTGATTCTGCTGGTAAACAGTGAGGTAACTGCTCTTCTGCTGCTCTAGAATCATTGTATGATCCTGGGTGTGCCCAGAAATTTTCAAGTGGAAGTGTTTGTTCAAGCATGTTATGTCTGGGTCTAGAATCAACCATTTCTCTGTATCCAGGGGCTTCCATGCAATTTTCCTCCATTTCCCTGAAATGAGCCTTGGGCTCTAGTTCTCTAGATTTCTTCATTTTGATGTAATCTCCACATTCAGCTTGGTAAGACTCTTGCATTTTCTTTGAATTCTTCACTTGATTGATAACATGAGATTCTCTACAAAGAAAATAATACAAAGTTTTGATTACTATGAGTATTTTCTTTGTTCTAAAGTATTAGTTTAAACAAAATCTACAGAGGTTTAAATAAAAATTTAAAAACCATAAATTAAAATAAGAATTTAATGCTCAAAATGCATAGTGCAGATAGATATCTCTGTAGAATTTCACAAGTTTTACACAAGAACATTTCTTAAAAGATAGCAGAGACACCAATTTCTCCACGAAATTGAAATAAAATCACAGGTGCAGAGTTGCAGGGAGAAGAAATGCTATGGAAAGATACCTGAATGCAATAGGAGACAAGAATAGGATGAAATAAGGGAACATTGAGTGTTAGGAGTATACAAGCTTTAAATAGATACCCATAATACCGAATGCATAGCATTAAACTAGGGATGGAAAAGATGCCCCTCAATGGGGCTTTAGCAGAAGAAGGAAAATGCTTGGTGAAACCAGCAGAAACCAGCGCCTTGCGAAAGTACAGTCCAAGATAGAGACCTATGATCTACACTATTAAGCTGACCCCAAAGAAGTCTCCTATATTCCTCAGATTAATTCACTGCTGCTGACATGAGGAAACAAAGTTTTCCTATTGTTCAGCCTTTTTTTCTGGATGAATAAACTCATGCATTTTAATACCTCCAAATCCCACTGCCCCACTGATTCATAGAATATATGCATTGTCCAGACTGTAAAGATCAACAAAGGGACTTTAGAGGTAAACGGCACCATAAATCAAACAGACTAACCATACAGTATTTGACTCAACAGCAGCAGAATACATATTGTTTTCAATGGCTTTTCTGAAATTGCATAGCCAGGGAAACATTAGGGAGAAGAGAAAAGTTGCTCCCTAAATGGATTTGGGCTTGCTTTCTAAGAGGGAAGCCGTATATACTGTTGTAAACCTGCTCCAAAACCCGTGACAGAAGAGATCTTGGACCCTGGGAAGGTACTGTAAGATGGTTGAGCTGAATTGACATAGCATCAAACTATCATCTACATATCTATATTTATATCCACAAAGGCTATTCTCTGCCTTAAATAGAAAAACCTCTCCATTGCAGATAAGTGCAAAGACTCATGGCTGAACAATATGCTGAGAATAAAGGCTCAGCCCTAGACTAGACATGTATGCTACCCACTTAAGATTCAAGAAATACTGTAGAAGATGGGTTAGAAAGAATTACTAAGTGCTGGTGAAGGGCAGAGGGCAGATGAAAAGTTCATCTTTTAAATACAACATAGATATGCAAATATGAACTTACAGGAGCTGTGTACACTGCCAATGGGTCCACAGATGTTGGGCCCTCCTACCAGTCAGATATGAAGAGGAAAAGGATTAATAAGGTACTACTACATATTGTTGATCCATTGTTAACCAACATATTCTTGGACAGGGCTAAGTATAATATCCAGATGTATACCCAATGGTGATTTCACAAGGTTCTTCTGATGGTTAATTCCAAACTCAAGATCATACAGACATCCCTAATTAAACTCTGTGGAACACTAAACAGAACCAAAAGCTCATACATAGAGAAAGAGATTTATAGGAAAGGGGGCTTGGAAAGTTGGAGGAAAAGAGGAGAGGTAGGGAGAATAAAAATAAAATACATACTGTATATGCACAAAATTGTTGAACAAAATTAAGTAATTAAGAAAAGAAGAAAAGAAAATACAAGAAAAAAATTTTGATAAGAATGCAGAGAAAAAGTAAGTATACATTTTTGTGGGAATTTAAATCAGTATAGCCACTATGGAAATCTATACGGAGTTTCTTCAAAAACTAAATGTATAACTACCATATGATCCAACTATATTATTCCTAAACATATACCCAAAAGAACCCTAGGTGGCCTACAAGAAGAAATGCCTACACAGCAATACTTGATGCAATACCATTTATAATAACCATGTTATACAGTAGTTTAGGTGACCATCAGCAGATAAAGAATGTGTTGTGATGTGCAAAGAAACACTGTTATGAAGAAAATTAAAAATCATATTGTTTGCTGAAAAAAATCCTGGAGATTATGATATTAAGTTAAATACTCCAGACCCTGAAAGTCAAATCTTGACTGTTTTCTTTCATATGTGAGATCTAGACAGCTTTTTAAATTTCCATAACAGTAAAAGGGAGACAATTAGGGAGGATAATAGGATAATGGGAGAATGAATATGATCAAGTATGTTTTATAAATACATGAAAGTATTGCCATGGAAGTAGTTATTTTATCTAAGAAATACATGCTAATAAAAAATCAATCCTAGGATAAAATGATGGATGGACATAAGAGTAGAAATGTCTTATACTATTGTAATATTACAAATGTTAATACATGTTGGTATACTGTAACTAATCAACATTAATAACCATTGCCATAATAAACTGTCTGAATGGCATGTTTTTAAAAATCAGTTATTTTGTAGATATATAGATGTGATAGGTTATTTACTTAAAGTCCCAAATTTTCTTTCTAATGTGTAAAGTTTCATTTGCTGAGTCTGACAATTTTGCTCCTGTGTTAGACTGAATAAGAATGGCTTCATAGGTTCATGTTTGAATACTTGGTCCCCTGTTAATGGAATTACTTGAAAAGGTATAGGGGGTGTGGCCTTATTGGAGGAGGCTTATCCTTGCAGGAAGAATTTAAGGTTCCAAAAGACTCTGACCATTCCCACTGCTATCTCTTTCTCTGCCTCCTACTTGCAGACCAAGAACTCTCAGCTGTTCCTATCACCAGACTTTTGTTTCATCATCATGGATTCTTATCCCTCTGAAACTGTTAAGCCCAATTAAATGCTTTATTTTATAAGTTACCTTGATAATAGTATTTTATTATAACAATAAAAAAGGAACTAAGACAGCTCCTAAATAATCATATCCAAATACTTTCTTATAGGATAAAATAATAAATTTTATGTTTTGACTTCAAAAGCAACAAACCAATTTATACAAAAATATAAATGACCCTTTCCCCTACTACCAAAATTACTGTGCAATTGTCCACTAACTTCTCCTCTTCTTAAAACCAAACATTAATATTGACTAAAAATGGCTCATGACCTCTGTTCTTAACCATTATACTCCACTGTATTTAATTCCTAGCAACCACATGGTGATTCACAACCATCTGTAATGAGATCTAATGCTCTCTTCTAGTGTGTCTTAAGACAGCTACAGTGTACTCACATAAAATAAATTTTTTTTTTTAAAAAAGATAATTACTAGATCACAGAATCCTTGGAATTAAGAAAACCATTTTGAAATGCTTTGAATTTGCATGGCTAGCCTTAAAAAAATGATCTTTTAGCACACATACAAAGAAAAAATAATGTTGTCTATTCAGAAGGAGTACTAATTTACCAGATGGATCTGTCAGTTCATTACTGTGATGAAATATCCTTGGCACTAGTATGTAGTCTGGTACAAATACCACTTACTACTTCTAGATTCAGGTCATAGGAAAATCACTATCTAGAAAGTCTGCAAAATATCTTAAAGAGTATTTGACTGGAAGCTTTGGTCTTTGGTAATATGAGAATGCTTTTCTTTTACAAGAGAAAAATACTTACTTAACTTGATGTTCAGTTCCTTGCATGTGGGATCGGAACATATGTAAAGATGGAAAGGTGATACTGCAGATATGGCATATGTAGGTTCTCATTCTATATGCTGTAAAATGAGAAAATTTTAAAAGATCAATATGGAAACTCTTAGAATCAGATAATATCAATGATAGATAAGAAATTATTAGAAACCCTCTACTTGAAGTTTCTCAAGAAAAATTTGTCCCAAAAGATAAAATAATTTCCTAGCAGTGATGGGATCAAATAGTAGAGTTAGCATCTCAGAGCTCAAGTCTCTAAATTTAATGCCCAGAATTCTTCACACTATATACTATATGTATAGTCTTTGTTTATTTCTTAATCATCTACTCTCTGCTTGCTCACTGTTCCTATATTTACTGTATAGCAGGGACCTCAAACTTGATATGGCTAACAAACTTATTATTCCTAGTTTTGAAACACCCTTTTTGTTTGCTGTTAGTTATTTTTTCTACCCAACCAAACCCCGAAATGTCCTATAACTTTAATTTAAAAATTGTAAAATGTTACTTTTTCAAACTGTAATCATTGTAGTTCACTAGTTAGTTAAAAATACATATATATGTATGTATATATATATATGTATACATATATGCATATATACATACACACATATACACATATGTACATACATATGTATACATACACAAGCAATTGATTTCCAGAATATATAAGGAACCCCAAAAGCTCAATAACAACAACAACAAAAAACCTTCTAGTCATTTCTCAAAAGGAGACATCCAATTGTCCAACAAGTACATAAAAATACAGAACATTACTAATCATCAGGCAAATGCAAACTGAAAGAACAAGGAAATTCCATCATACCCCAATAAGTATAGCTAATACAAAAAAGCCTAAAGATAGGAAATGTTGGTGAGGATGTGAAGAAAATGTTGGTAGAAATATCAATTAGAACAGCCATTCAAAATATGGAAGATACTTAAAAATTAGGGAAAGAATTATCATATATTCTTGTAAATATAATATTAGTGTACATGCAAAGCAACTGAAATCAGTATGTAAGAGACATGGACATTCCCATGTTTATTACATCATTATTCACAATATGCAAGAAATGTGCTCATCAACTGATGAATGGATAAAACATGGTATATACAATGGAATATTACTCTGTCATAAAAATACTAAAATCGGGGCCGGAGAGATAGCTCAGCAGTTAAGAGCACTGGTTGCTCTTCCAGAGGACCTGAGTTCAAATCCAAGAATCCACATGGTGGCTCACAACTGCCTATAATTTCAGATCTAGGGTATCCAACACACATGCTGAAAAACACCAATGCATATAAAGCAAAATATAAATAAATCATTTAAAAAAAAACACTAAAATCCTGATAGGGTCAAGAAGATTTGGGGTATTAGTTCATTGTATACCAATAGTAGATAACAATTATATTCCATATATTTCAAGAGGCTAGGAAAAGGACTCTGAAAAAATTCATTACAAAATCATAAATATCTTAGGATATAAATGTATTTCACTTGTCTTAGATATTATACAAAGTACACCTGTATCAAACATTATATGATAGTCCCAGTAGTACCCACAGCTTTAATGTTTTTGTGTCTCTGAAAACTTTGAATACAAGACTACTTAAAAAATCATCCTCTATCTCCCTTCCCTGGAGGATAAGTTCAGTTTCTGGAATGATTTTGTGAATTAGTTTTTAAAAATAATAATGCAAGTGAATTATAAGAGATGTTGTTGGATGAAGCCTACTTGATCGTGGTGAGTGATGGTTTTGATGTTTTCTTGGATTTGGTTTGCGAGAATTTTATTGAGTATTTTTGCATCAATACTTATAGGCAAGATTGGTATGAAGTTCTCTTTTTTGGTTGGGTCCTTGTATGGTTTAGGTATCAGAGTAATTATGGCTTCATAGAATGAGTTACATAGTGTTCCTTCTGTTTCTACTTTATGGAATAGTTTGAGGAAAATTGGTATCAGGTCTTCTTAGAAAGTCTGGTAAAATTCTGCACTAAATCCACCTAGCCCTGGGCTTTTTTGGTTGGGAGGTTTTTAATGACTTCTTCTATTTCCTTGTTTGATATGGGCCTGTTTAGGTAGTTTACCTACTCTTGATTTAATTTTGGTATGTGGTATTAGTCTAGAAAACCATACATTTCATTTAGATTTTCCAGTTTTGCTGAGTATAGACTTTTATAGTAATATCTGATGACTTTTTGAATTTCTTCCATTTCTCTTATGTCTCTCTTTTCATTTCTGAACTCCAATAGCTTATGCTGTAAGATCAAATATTGATACATGGGACCTCATGAAACTGGAAAGCTTCTGTAAGGCAAAGGACATAGCCAATAAGACAAATTGGCAACCTACAGATTGGGAAAAAATAATCTTCAGTAACCCCACATCCGATAGAGGGCTAATGTTCAAAATATATAAAGAACTCAACAAGCTAATCACCAAAAAAATCAAACAACCTAAACAAAAAATAGGATTTAGAACTAAACCAAGAATTCACAACAAAGGAATCTCGAATGGCCAAGAAGCACCTAAAGAAAAGTTCAAAGTCCTTAGTGACCATAGAAATGCAAATCAAAATGACCCTGAGATTCTACCTTATACCAATCAGAATGACTAAGATCAAAATCTCAGGCAACAGCACATGTTGGTGAAGATGTGGAGAGAGAGGAACACTCCTCCATTGCTGGTGGGATTGCAAGCTGGTACAACCACTCTGGTAATCAATCTGGAGGTTCCTCAGAAAATTGGAAATAGATCTACCTGAAAACCTAGCAGTACAACTCTTGAGAATATACCCAAAAAATGCCCCTGCTCTTGATTTAATTTTGGTATGTGGTATCTTTCTAGAAAACCATCCATTTCATCCAGATTTTCCAGTTTTGCTGAGTACAGACTTTTATAGTAGTATCTGACGACTTTTTGAATTTCTTCTGTTTCTGTTGTTATGTCTCCCTTTTCATTTCTGAACTCCAATAGCATGTGCTATTGTGTTATGCCACAGGGGCATGTGTTCCACTATGTTCATAGTGGCCTTATTTGTGTTAGCCAGAAGGTGGAAACAACCCAGATGTTCCATGACAGAAGAATGGATATAAAAAACGTGGTTCATTTACACAATGGAATACTACTCATCTATTAAGAATGAGGACATCCTGAGTTTTGTAGGCAAATGGATGGAAGTAGAAAATATCATCCTGAGTGAGGTAACTCAGACTCAAAAGGACATACATGGTATGTACTCACTAATAAGTAGATATTAGCCAAAAAAAACAAGCCAAACCAACCAAACAAACAAACAAAAAACTGGTGCTGAATACCCAAGATACAGCCCACAGAGCTCAAAAAGATCAACAAGTTGAGGGCCCAAGTGAGGATGCCTCAGTCCCACTTGGGAGGGAGAAGAAAGCAATCACAAGTGGTGAGGGAGGAAGGGAGGGACCCAGGAGGGAAAGTGGATGGGGGTTGTGGAGAGGGGAAGAT
>NC_045030.1:128412741-128436689 GCF_008632895.1 Mastomys coucha
AGCAGGAAGACAGGGCATCAAGTGAGGGATGGGGTTGCCACCCCACAGTCACAACTTTGACCCATAATTGTTGCCATCTGAAAGAATTACAGGGATGGGAATGGAGAGGAGCCTGAGGAAAAGAAGGTCCAGCAACAGGCCCAAAGTAGGCTCCAGCTCAAGGGGAGGTCCCAAGGCCTCACACTATTACTGAGGCTATGGAGTGCACACAAAAAGGGGCCTAGCATGACCTCACACCATAAGACCCAGGAAGCAGCTGAAAGAGTCAGATGCAGATATTTACATCCAACCAATGGACAGAAGCAGCTGAACCCTGTGGTTGAATTAGGGAAAAGGTAGAAGAAGCCGAGGAGGAGGGCGACCCTGTAGGAGGACCAGCAGTCTCAATTAACCTGGACCCATGAGATCTCTCAAACACTGGACCACCAACCAGGCAGCATACACCAGCAGATATGAGGCCCCCAACATACATAGAGTAGAATACTTCCAGGTCTGTGTTCATTCAGAGATGATGCACCTAACCCTCAAGAGACTGGAGGCCCCAGGGAGTGGGGAGGTGTGGTGCGGTGGAGGGTGGGGGTAGAGGGTTGGAGGTAGATACATCCTTGTGGAAACAGGGGGTGGGGGAGGAGATATGGGATGTGGAACAGTGGGAGGGTGTACCAGGAGGGGAACAACATCTGGAGTTTTAAATAAATAAATAAATGTTGTTGAAGGGAAAATTTTTTAAATTCCTTGTGTATGTATTTTCCTATTTCAAGTTTGTGGTTAGGTTTGTGAGTCTCTGGTTTAACAATGTTTACCAGTGAATTCTATTGATTTTCTATAAAACTGACTACTTAGTTAAATGTGGGTCTTCATAGCAATCTTTTCTAGGAAATTATTGCTATCTTTATTTTATAGATGTGAAAACCAAACTGGAAATGACATTGATTAACAGCATATATACTAAGTAATGCAGGATAAAGAAAACTCCCAATTTTCTCTAGATTCATGGTTTTCAATGCTGGTTATACAAAGAGTCACATGGAAAATGTTCATGTTACCTTAGCCCAAAGAGTCATGTGGAAAATATTCATGTTACCTTAGCCTGTGGCTTTTCTATACATTGATGATGTTTGTCATCTTTTTATAGTATTATTATACCAGTCCCTTTCACATGAGACCAACAAAATCTGAGTCTCCAGAGGTAGAAAAGAACTCTCCTATTTCCAATAAAGCTTTCTAGATAATTTTACTATGCATTCACTATTGAAGTTCTCCCTAGATTATTGAGTCTTCTTTGTGATTATAGTCTCATTAAACTTGGGTATTTGTGTATTTCTTTAATATTTAAAAAGGCTATGCATAGTTTTCTATTTACCTCTTCTTCCTTTGTTTCTCCACAAATTCTATCAATATTAAGATTCCAATAGTGGAAATATAGTTTAGAAGGGTTGCTAGTCACATGTCAAGTGTCTAGAGACAGTTCCAGAACTACAGTGTGGGTACCTTTACCTTAGCTCTTGGATTTCCACATGCTGATCCTACCACTTTTTGAAATAATGTATAGCTCTAAGAGAGTGAGTAAAAATACATAAACCCTTTCTGAATAGAAAGGAATCCTATTAACTGGCCCAGTTGTCAGACTTCCTGGCCTAATATTTTAAAATGATTTCAAATTATATTTTGTGTGTGCATATATTTGATGTGTATATACATATGTGTATGCATGCATGTGTCATGGTATACAGGTGGAAGTTAGAAGGCAACTTTGGGGAGTTAGCTCTCTACTTAAACCACGTGTGTTTCAGAAATGGAAGTCAAGTTGTTAGGCTTAGCAACAAGCATCTTTGCCTGATGAGCTATCTTATACAACCTCTGGCCTAATCTTATAACCTGTCTCTAATGTTTCTTACATTTTCCTTATACTAGAAACTGCTCCTGGAGCCTATTTAGCTCTGCCATACATACATTTGCTCTGTTTGCATCTTCTTAAAAAAATCTTACTTTAATTTTTCATTACCATATACAAATGTGTTTAAAAGGCAGAAGACAACCATAGACTGCTGGTTCCAAAAGTGTTAACATGTGAAGAGATGGTAATAGAAATATAATAAGAGTATAGAAAAGAGAAATAGAAGATTTGATGATACTTGCTTATAGAAAGCATATAGGGAATTAAGCAGTTAATTAAAGATTCAATTATAGGTGCCTAATAAATAACAGTAATCCTGGCAAAGACAAAGGTTTTACAATTTAAGTTGGATTTAGAGAGTCTTACTTTAATTTTGGATATGTTGAGCTACAAGTAAAGTTGAAGCATCTAAGTGCAATGTTGGAGCTAGAATTAGTAAGATAACTAAAACACGATATTTAAAAATACATAAATACTTTAGTTCTCTATTAGTACTATAGCCAATCCTGTGTTTTAAGAGCTGAACTCGATTAGAAACTTAAGCAAGCAATGATAATGATGAAGAAAAAGTTAAATATGGAGAGAAATCCACAGAATAGCAGATGAATAGAGGCAATAATAGACAAGAGAAAATGAAAATAGTGGAATAATTAAAATGGCATATTGTGTTAAGTTGCCTTTTTCCTTTTAAAATTTTATGTAATGGATGCTTTGCTTACATGTGTTCTGTATACAATGTACATGCAGTGCCCATCTCATGGGGGGGTGGACAGAAAGAAGGTGTTGAGATCCTTTTGAAATGGAGTTATAGATGGCCATGGGCTGCAATGTACATGCTGGAAATTGAATTCAGATCCTCTCTAAGAGCAGCCATGGCTCTTAACTGCTGGGCTATCTCTATAGCTACATATTTGCCTTAAAAACAAAAACAAACAAACAACAGCACACTGGCTTACTTGTAACATGGAATTCTGTTGCTATCCTTTTCTGAAATTCACATTAGCAAATTTAATTTATCTAGATGTATTTTTTATATTAATGGCTTTCTTTTGGTTGTTCTTGTTTGAAAAAGGGTTTTGCTATGCAGCCCTGGCTGGCGTGGAGCTCATTATATAGTCCAGGCTAGCCTCAAACATATAGTATACAGTAATCTTCCTTCCTCTCACTTCTGAGTACTGACATTATAGAGATGAATCACTATCTCTAGCTGAACTAGCTGTTTTCATAATGCTCAAATGTTTACTGCTTAGGAGACAGGAATTACAACAGGGCACATCTATTTGAGCATTAGCTTTAGAGACTAGTGTAAAATGCTTTCTTCCAATAAGTAGACTAAATTATACTTATGATCTCATGATCAGATAAGAACTTCACCAAAATTCTTTTTGCTGGTAACATTTTTATCAACTTGGCACTAACTAGGTTCATCTGGGATAAGGGAATCTCAACTGAGAAAATTGATCAGATTTGACTGTGGGTACTTCCTTGATTTATGACAGATGTGGAGGCCATTGTGGAAAGTTTCACCCCTGGACAAGTGGTCCTATTTGCTATAAGATAGCAGACCGAGTCAGCCATGGCAAACGCAGTAATCAATGTTCCTTCACAGTATCACCTTCAGTTATTGCCTCTGGGTTCCTGCCCTAAATCCCCTTCATGGATGACTGTAAATGGTAAGCTTTTCTCCCAAGTTTGCTTTTGGGCATGGTGTTTATCACAGAACGCCAACTAAGACATTCTTTTTCCCTCGTTCTGATAAGCTTGACATTTCAGAGTGCCATCTCTCACAGTAGCAACAAGAGTCCAAACACTTCTCACTTAGGCTCAGTCCATATTTCAGATACCACCTGCTTACCAGTAGGAAAAATATCCAATAAGTGGCAATTCAACATTTCTTCAGATGTTTACTTTTAAAATCAACTACAATTTCTACTTAATGCCATGCTTACTTAAATCATCAATCTTTAAAACCCTACATAAAACTATATGTATCTACTAAATGTTTTAGTACTTCAACCCACACTTTGTAGGAAACTGAAGTAGTACAAAGGAAAAGCACTTGCGATAAAGATTCATCAGCTGAGGTATGAACAATTCTATGCTGCTTTTTACGTCAAGCACTAGAAACAGACATGACATTTCCTCCCTTAAGGACCTTAAACTGAAATGGGAGAAAGGGCACATAGAGAAGTAAGTAGTCACACAGAAGGAAGACGCCTTGAGGGAAGCAAAGAGGCTTCCAGGCAGCACTGGGATGTTTAAGAATGAGTATGAGTTGAGTCAGGAGCAGGAGAAACAGTGACAAACACTCAGTTAAGACAATGACATAGAAATATTTGTATCTTGAGTGAAACACTCCAATAATTAATCTGAGAGTGCTTTTGTGGAGACAAATCAAGTGGGAGGCAAAATACTTAGAAGGCTATGACTCTGTGTCTTCTAATGAAGCATCTACACGTCTTACTAAAGAACTGAATTAGGTTCCTGAATGGGTCAGAAGAGGGTATCAGGTCCCTTAGGATTAGAATTAATGCGGTTGGGAGCTGCCATGTGGGTGTTATGAACTGAATCTACATCCTCTGGAAGAGGATCCCTAGAATTTTTAGGACTGGAACAACTTCTCCAACCCACAACTATGTTTTAAAAATCATGTTCTTTTAGGAAAAAACACATAAGCTAGTGGATATTTTCTGTAATTACCCTTCAGTCACCTGGCCCTAGTTTAAAGAGTAATACCAAGATCCTTAAATAGCATATGGGCCTTACATGTGACTTTGGTACACATCTTTACTATACAGGAGCCAGTGGTCTCCTCGTGGACAATTCTTGGTAAATACCAACCATGCTTTCATCTCAGGGCTCTGGCATCCTCCTTCCCAGCAGGATTTATCCTCTCATCATCCTTCAGCCTTTGCCTATTACTTTCTTAAGTAGAACTTATCTCGAGCACTATATTTATATTGTAAACTTCAAGGTTCCCTGGCTTTCCCAGGTGCCCTACTTTTCCTATATTATGTATCCTCATCTGACATGACATGAAACGCTATTATTTTACAATACTTGCTGGTTCACTGCTTGCTCTTCACCAACAAAATAAACACTGCTTTATGTCAGGGGGAAAAAAAGAAAGTGAATTATATTTTTAAGCAGGGTTGAATTCTTTTTGCCAATATGCTCTCAAAAGATGCCGACACCTACAGTCCTGCTACTACCAAAGCTCTAGGAATCTGTGAAGCCCTATAGTAGTGTCAGAGGAGTACGGACAGAGTTAAGCAGACAGTAACAATTCAGGAGGGAAGACAGCAACAGCTTGGCATTTCATTAGCTTTTGAAACTGAGGATGATGTGGTATTATGGGAGTTGACAGGTAACTATAGGCTTTTTACATTGGAAGATTATTGATTTAAAATGGCTCTGAGGTGTCCACATGAAATAAGATCTACCACTTTGACATGCAATCTAAAGTTTGACGGAAACATTATGGGAATACAGATGACAGGTAAAACCAGGGGAATACACAGAATTGGGTTTGTAGAGTCAGGTCAATAATGAAACCTGGGAACACCTAAATTTTGGCAATGGATGGACAGCTGATGTTAGAAAGCAAACAGAAAACTCACTCATAAGTGGATATTAGCCCAGAAGCTTGGAATACCCAAGATACAATCCACAAACCACAAGAAACAAGACCAAAGTGTGGATACTTCAATCCTTCTTAGAAGGGGGAACAAAATGTGGAGAGACAAAGTATGGAGCAGAGACTAAAGGAAGGACAATTCAGGGACTGCCCCACCTGGGAATTCATCCCACATTCAGTCATCAAATCCAGACACTATTGTGGATGCCAGCAAGTGCTGGCTGACAGGAGCCTGATATAGCTGTCTCCTGAGAGGCTCTGACAGTACCCGACTAATACAGAAGTAGAGGCTCACAGCCATCCATTGGACTGAGTACAGGAGCCCCAATGAAGGACCTAGAGAAAGGACCCAAGGAGCTGAAGTGGTTTGCAGCCCCTTAGGATGAACAACCATATGAACTAACTAGTACCCTCAGAGCTCCCAGGGACTAAACCACCAACCAAAGAGTACATACAGCGGGACTCATGGCCCCAGCTGCATGTGTATAGCAGAGGATGGCCTAGTCAGTCATCAATAGGAGGAGAGGCCCTTGGCCCTGTGAAGGTTCTATGCCCCAGTGTAGGGGAATGCCAGGGCCAGTAAGCAGGAGGGGGTGGGTTGGTGAGCAGGGGGAGTGGGGAGGGAATAGGGTTTTTTTTTCAGAAGGGAAACCAGGAGAGGGAAGAACATTTGAAATGTAAATTAAAAAAGTCTAATAAAATATAATAAAATAAAAAGAAAGCAAACAGAAATAAAGAACAAGGCTATGAGGAATTGTGCATGAAAAGAACAGAATTTTAAGAAGTCAAGAGTAATGAACATTTTCACATAGAGCAGAAAGTCTATCTAGAAAGAATAGGTGAAATACAATGAGGTGAGGAAACGAAGGTAGAAGAGAGAAGATGAAAGAGCAGTAAGACAGAGCAGTAGTGAGAAGGTGCTTGTATATGCATAGAAAGCATGACTGAAGAGCAGATAGATATATTGCTCCAGTTGAGGCCAGTCTCTATGTTGTACCTGAAGTTTTGCTACCCTTTCTTATCTCTAAGCCATCTGGTCATTTTTTTTAACCTTTCCACTTCTATCAATCAAGATCATAGAAATCTATGAACTATGATATTTCATTTCCTTTGTTAGCAAAATATGTGCATAAAACATAATACTTATAGTCTTTTGCAATGAGGTATTATTAACTAGTTTACATATTTTCTTCTTTATGGAAAAAGAAATAAGAAGTGTATTTCTATTTATACTACCAATAATTACTAGCTTAATACTTCAAATGAATATCAATATATCATAGTGATCTGAAGTATGTCCTTAAAATAATATGGACCCACATCACACATACATACTCATATATGATTTTTGAAACCAAGAGACATAAAAGACTTTCTGGCTATCATTTCCTATAAAAATAAAAGTAAATGGACTTGATTATTTGAACACTATCAGTTTTTTAAAATAAAAGAAAGTGGTTTATAAATAAACTAGTATGTTTTATAAAATACCAACTTACTATGAAAGAGATTAGAATACTTTTCTTGTTTTCCATTTGTATTTCATTTTGCTGGAAGACACTTCTCTGTTCTTGAGCTATAAATGTCTTTCTAGTATAATTTCTTTTTGTCCCTACTATAATGTTATGGAACATTAGCAGATTATTTAAAGAAGGAGGAAAGAGCTTACAATATCTGCTTGGATTATTTTGATCTAAAGGAATGCTAGAGAACAAGGGGGTAGTCTGCCTTTATTCCTACCTGGAGGGGGCTTCACAATAACAGACTTCAGGAAAGCTGGAGGTGCAGGAGTGGTATTGGGTTGATCTGTAGAAATAATTGTAATGGAAAATTATCAACATATGTTCACATGTTAGAACTGCATCCATTGTGGATTATTAAAAAATTCTCTAAATCATGTAACTTTTCTCATCATAATGCAATAAAAGTTTTAAAAAAATTCTCTAAAACTACTCTAAATATTTCCACTTTTTTTCAAGACAGGGCTTCTGGATAAAGGAATTTGTCATAAAGGCTCTTTTGAAAGATAAATGTGACCTAGTTTATACACTAAAGACATGTGTCTAGAGGAATATTTTGCACCTAGTATTGTTTGAGCATATTCATTTAAGGGAACAGTAGAAGCATGGGAGCCATTTCAAGATGAGTCTTTGTAACTTACAGGGTAAATCATATGGCAAGAACTTCTAAGTTGATATTTTTCTTAAATAACACATCTGTTCTGTCTTGATTTGTGGTGTTTATATCAGAATGCACTCTCAGCAATTAATAACTTGAAACCATATGTTTATTTTCTGTCTTTTTAAATTATTCTCCTCCTGGAAGCCAATAAAATGATTTTGGGAACTGTAGATAAGTCATTTACCAAATGGTTTCTCTTGTAAGGCACAATGAATCTGTCCCTCTTCAAGCCAATAGATACATGGCAATTTGAGAGACTAGAATAAAATTTAAAAACCAATAACAGTTTAACATTAAGAAAAAATAAATTCTAATACTTTGCAGAGGTGATGACTTTGCTCTGGACAATATTTATATGATATATTACATATGCCATATCTATATATGACATGAATGCTGATTTTTTTTTAGGGATGAATGCCTAATGACATAGTGTTAAGGCTCTTATGAATGTGCTAAATTATTCCAGCTGACCAATTATCATTTGTTGTGGTAACATGAAAGTTTTTCAAAATATGAGCTATGATTCCCAAGATGTCCTCTGCCAGTTTAGTAGGAGCTCCTTCGTTTGTTCATTTGAACATTACTAGGAGGAACTAAGAAGCAATGTTCTAGAATTCTCTGCACTTTTTGAATTTACAATACTCTTATTATTCACTGGCACTTCATATTTATGGAAATAAAACAATGTCTTATCAGGATTGGAAGAGATTCAGCCATTTAGTTTGTTTTTATAAACTGTGGTTATAAATACACTATACGGAGTATGGTATATAGCTATACTATAGTGAAGACATTGATCTGAATAGACAAGTGAGACAAAGTTTTAGATCATAGTACATCAAAAAATGATGACAAGGGGGAAACATAATAAAAAAAATCTAAGGTTTTTGTTTTCTAGAGATGCATATTATTATTCACAACATGTAGCAATTACATTCTTATATTTGGATTTAATAAACTGAATAGTGGTCATATTTCTTAAAATTCAGTTAGCCATTATTTCTACATACAAGGACCCAGAAAGACAGTTACTAAGCAGAAGAACAACGAAGTTGTCTAAACTGCCGTAAAAGTTTGCTCTCCAAAAAGGATGGTGCAGTGTGGAAAAAAGAGCTATTAGGCATCTGAAATCTGAGACAAAGAGATGAATAGAATCTTACCCATCTCTGGTGGGCATGTGGATGGAGATACTTGTCCATGTTCTTCCAGTAATTGCTCCTGAGTTTGAGAATGGCTCTTTCCCACATAGTGAGATGGAGCAGCAGCTGTGGAGTCAAAACTCATGTTGTGGATACCAGTAAAACTGTTTCTGTTAACTTCTCCACTCGAGTACTCCTGTAAGAAGCACAGTCTTTTTTATACTTTTGAAAGATCCAGAAATTTACAGTTCAGAATTAACGCATGCAGCACAGACACCTCACCTGAGAATTTCCAGCATGCAGGTTCACTTTCCTACCAGGCACTTCATTTTGTTCTCCACGCATTTGAAAAAAGAACTTAACATTTTGAGCATGTATTTCACTCTGAAAAAAAGATATGACTTTGTTTATTTAACAGCAGAGACACCTAAAATGTAGACCTCTCTGAATGCGAGGGCAGGAGACATAAGTTTTATCACTTTGCATTAACTGATTCTTTTGAGACCTGGGCCTTGAACAGGCTAGGCAAATGACATATTGTTGAGCTACAGCCTCTACCCTTGACTGCAAGAACTATGAAAGAGTTTCACTCCTTTTAAATCTCCAAATCTCAGTTAAAATTAAAACAGAAATGGTTCTACAAATTAATAGTCAGTATTTTTATGTTTTTATTATCATGTTGGCTATATACTTAATGGGTTTCATTATGACATTGTCATACATGTATATTTTAATTATATTACTATTATTGTCTCTTTTCTTCTCCAGTGCCTAATTCCATCTCTTTACAACTCACTAACTCCTCTACTTTCATGTCCTTTTACATGACATGAAATGGTCATCATTAGGATTACGTACATGAAGATGGTTAAGAGATATTTATGGGACTGTGAGCACCTTATCAGGGACTACATCACTGCAGAAAAATCTCTCTTCCTCAGCAAGCATTAATTGCTAATATATCCACAGGGGGTGATAAGGCTTCATGATCTCTTGCCTCCTAGCAATTGTTTGTCAATAGATCTCGGGGTGGTAGAGCTCATAAGCCTCTCTCACCTCAATGAAAAGATACTGGCAGCCAAATTTATAGTCTACATTTACTAAAAATGAAGACTCTAGGACTTCTATAGTATCTCTCAAACTTGCTAATACATTATATTTACTATAGTAACAGTGAATACAAAGGGAGGAAGGATGGTGTGAAGAAAAGAAACGTTGCAGTCAAAAAATCATTGAGTTTAATTTAGATTCCTTAAACTTATATTTGTATGTGACTATCCTTTTCTGAGCCAATATTCTCATCTGTTGAATAGAAATGATACCATGTTTCAGGTTCTTTTACTAATCAAGTAAGATGACTTATATGAAGTTGACTGCTAGGCTTAAAAACGTGATTTCTCATCCTTATTCCCACTACATTCAACCGACCTCAAAATGCGGAATCCTTTCTGATTCATGCTGTAGAACCACTCCACATGGTTGACAAAAATTATCTGTAAAATACGCAGATTGTTCTTGTCCATCACAGGTGGGATCTATCAGTAAAGTAAAGGAAAAAAATCTATCATATCAATGAAACTTGAATTAATCAAATTTTTACATTTGGGGGTATGTAGTAACAGCTTTTTCCTCAAATACACCATTCAATATGCACCTAACACACACACACACACACACACACACATACACACACACACACACACACACAGTCACATACAATATATAATATGACAATAATTACCAATTTAGAATGGTTAAGTCTAGGCAATAACATTCTAAAGGAATAGTTAAGTGGATACAAGTAATTTGATGAATTTCAAAAAATGATTTAAGGAATGAAACGCTGAATTTAAAAACTACCTTTGATGTTTTAACAGAAGACAACCCTAAGAAATATAAGAAAATCCTAAAGTATCTATGTAAGACTGTTGTATACTTTGAGATACAGCCCCAGTATTATCTAAAAATCATTGTCTATGATGGTCAAATCTCTCCTATTGTTCCAAAAATACTAGCTCACTTATTTGTACACACAGATCTCATATAACTTTCCCTCCAAATATATGCTTATGTTCATCTGCTACAATCAAGAAATTTATGCTGTAGTGCCTCTGTCTGTAATAAATAGCACATACCAAATAGTTTTTTTTATCTACACTGTAGGTTCAAACTTATATCTAATGTTCTTAATAGCTTCACTGTATTCTGCTGCCCATGTTTATTAGTTTATCTACAGGTTATTAATCAAAATCATTAAACTTTTGCTTATTACTGGGCTAAATGAGTAAGTTTGTATGATACATACTTTCATGGGTGATCTACTAAATAATAAAAGTTTTATTAAAATACAATATACCCAATTTCTAACAATGTTAACATGATATACATACATATACACATAGAAAGTTACAGAATGATATAAATTTATATCATATAATAGTTACAGAATAATATCAATACAGAAAGTTACAGAATGATATAAATTTATATATTTATAGTAGAAAATTAAAATTATATAAATGTAATAATGGTATAAAATAATGATTAAATTTAAACATATTTAGCTCTTGAAAGTGGGGCAGACAAGAGAGGGATACTTATTATTTTACTCACTGTAACTTTTTTTATGTAAAAAGCATGTAGAGGTTTCTATAAATGGTAAGGATAAATACCAGAACAATGGTAGGACCTCAATTCAAATAATTATCCGCTCATAAAATACCTTTGCAGGAACTGATGAAATCAGCCTGTGGATTACAGAACCCGGGTGAATTTCATAAATAAAGTACATTATATAGCATAATATGGAAACATTTTTTTTCTCTTTTGGTTTTTTGAGACAGGGTTTCTCTGTGTAGTTCTGGCTGTCCTGGAGCTCACTCTGTAGACCAGGCTGGCCTCAAACTCAGAAATCTGCCTGTCTCTGTCTCCCAAGTGCTGTGATTAAAGGCATGCGCCACCACTACCCGGCAACATTTTTTTTCTTGAGCTGAGGACCAAACCCAGGGCCTTGTGTTTGCTAGGCAAACATTCTACCACTGAGCAAAATGCCCAACCCTGGAAACTTTTGTTTAACCTGTATATTCCTTCTCAAATCCTAGATGGCACAGAATAAAGAAAGATATTTTCAGGTGTAAGTGAAGAAGCAGGTAATGAAAATCATGTTTTACTTTGAACCCTAAAAGTGAACACACTTTGTTAAAAGCTATCACCTAGCAGGCTCCCCAAAGCTCCAGACTTCAGGCAGTGGTCTCCAGATTGGGTCTCCAAGTCAGCTCTGGAAACTGTCTGGAATCTGGCATCTCAAGCTCTAGGGATGTACAAAAATTTTAGTTTCCAGGCTATTCTAATGTCTAGCCAGCTTCCTCAGCACCAGACTGACACCAGCAGACTTGGGATTCAGCTAGCCTGCTAACCGTGCTGATTCCTCTAAGTCCTGGTCCATCAAGCCACCTTATATAGACCCCCAACCTCTAAGAAAGCTATTGTGGATACAAGCTACAGGCTTGTACTTGCAGACAAAACCTTTAGTTTGCCACAGTCCCAACTGGCCCTTATACCTGTAGGCTAACACCTGTAGGGTCACCCTCCATTCTAGAACAGGCAGTCATGCTCTTGAAGCTTAGTGTTCAGGTGTGTCCCACTAGTTTTTAGTACTGGGCATCTCCCAACAGACCTACCAGCATCACTCTTGTATAAATAGTACCCAAGCTGGCCCCTAGAGCTCCAAGACCTAGACTAAGCCCTTATTTACCTATTCAGTCCTCAGGAGCTGAAATCTCCAGATTTTAGGCTGGTCAGTGCAAGTACAAGATCCAGGACTATCTTTGTGGACTCAGGCTCTAGGTCCATCCCCAAGTAACTGAGCAATAATTCTACCGGATTCAGACTTCAGGACAATCCTGAGAACTTGGACATGCCCATTAGCTGACCTAAGCAGAAAAGCCTGCGCAGGGACATCAGCAGTGAGCCATTTGGAGGATCACATCATGTGGCCTGTCACAAATTTTTGGGCAGGCAATCCTTTAGTGGCAAAGTAACATTACTGAGGGAAAATTTCTTGAAGAAGAAACAGTCATTCCCCATCTGGGAGCTTCTCCCACTCTTAGGAGTTGTCACTTTTCCTTAATAAACCTATGTTTACTCCACTATATTTTTTTCTTTAAAATAGTACTACTAAGACTTGCTGTCTTTAATTTATTTCTTCAAATGAGATTTGTTCTGTTTCTGTTTATCAAATATCACGATATGCTCAGGTTCAAAATCTTAGCTATTTTCTCCACTGATTCCTAACAATTCTGACTTATGATATTTTCCCCATCTACATCTTCCTTTGAATTCCACACAATAATACTTTAGCTCATTCCTTTTGTATATTTCAACATAATTTAGCTTTACTAATACTATGGTTAGCTTCATGTTACATATTCTAAAGAAAAAAGATTAATATAATTGAGGATCTTGTTTGTGTTAAACCCTTGGACCTAAACACAAATGTATACAGTAAATAGTACTTTGTACATTCTGAGTTAGGAAACCGGGAGCAAGTGAAACTGAAATAAACTGCCATGTTTTTTTTGGTGGAGCTGGTACATAAGCCTTTGTTTTACCTTGACTCTTTCCATTATATATACATAACTGTTAGACATGTTGGAAATAACTAGTTCCTAACTCCAAGGAGAGTACAATTTAACAAGGAAGAGAAGGTGTGTATGGACAAACTATAATCCCCAGACCAAAATGTTTCAGGTGATAAAAGATGTAAAAAGGTATAGTTTATCTTTCTGAGGGAACTGGGATTAAACTTATCTATAGATAACAAGTTTTGTCTATGCTTTAAAATATATGTAAACAGTGGAATTTCACTAAGGTATAAATAAGAATGAGATCATGACATCTACAGGAAAATGGATGGACTGAAAATCATACTAGGTGAAATAAGCAAGATTCTAAATGAAAAAATTACATGTCTTCTGGCATATGTGGAATCTAGATTTAAAATTACCTGTATGTATGTATAACTGTGTATATGTGTGCATATGCATGCATGTATGTATACAGATCATTAAGTTAGAAGGGAGATCATAATATGGATGAAGAGATTTTAAGGGGTAGGGGAAAAAGACACAGGAAACAGAAGGAGGATTACTTTCCAGGGATGGCAGAGAGTCAACCATGGGAATCAGGGGCAAAGAGGATGGCAGTGGGGAAGGGAGACAAAACAGAACAATATACAATGATAGATATATAAGAAAAGCCAAAACAAAACAAATTACTTTGTGTGTTAACTATCGATATATATATATATTAAAATTCATAAAAATACCTCTTTATAGCTAAAAATTAATGAAAATAATAGAAGTATTCAGGGTAGGCAAGAGTATAAATAATGGAAAGCTTTAGAATGATATCAAATAAATGACAAGTGACAACAGAGCACTTAATTTTATGTTAAATAGAGAGAAACAAGTAACTCAACATGGATATCTCTAGACAGGAACACAAACCCATGGATATCTCAGTTAGTTGGAGATGTCAGTTGTAGGCATGAGGCTTGAACATGAAGTGGCTATAGATAGATAAAGTTTCATCTCTCAGAAACAAAGAGCATTAAAGGCTGAGCTTAGAATTTGCTATCAATGTAGTAGACATTTCGATCTGTTACAGTTAAGTTTAAGTAATCCTATTCCTGGTAAGAAGTGGAGATTCAACCTTACCATCTACAGTTATATCACTGAAAAATTCTCTTTATTTGTATAACATGCAAGTGTTGAAGTCCTGGGTTTAGTATATAAAGTTGAAAGACAAAAAAAAAAAAAGAGAAATTATAAAAGAAGATGAGTGATGGTCCAATTTTGAAGTATTATTTAATATACCATGTCTTTATTATACTCACAAAGCAAATATACCCCAGAGAAATTTATACAGCCCTGTTTTTACAGCAGTAGTCACACTAGCCAAGTTATAAAATTTTCCATGATGCCCATCAACAGATAAATTGATAATGAAAATATAGTATTTATACATAATGAAGAGATTCATTCATATGCAAGAGTGAAATTTTGTCCACTGCAAGAAAATGAATTGGATATGGTAAGTAAAATTAACTAGACTCTGAAAATATTATATTTTTCTTCTATGCATAATCCAGACTAAACATAAATAAATATATATGTTATATATCGGATTTTTTGTTTTGCTTATTTTGTTTGTTGAGACAGGGTTTCTCTGTGTAGCTTTGGCTGCCCTGGAACTTGCTCTGTAGATCAGTCTGGCCTTGAACTCTCAGAGATCTACCTGCCTCTACATCCCCCAAGGGCTAGGTTCAAAGTTATGCACTACCACCACCCAGTTATATATCTAATTTTTTATTAAAGACCCATGTAAAACCATTAATTTTCCTCTATTTAATAAAGAATTAAATCAACTGCCCTAATGAATCCTATCATTATTTGTTCCAGTCTAAGCTTTCCATTATTATTTATATACTTGCCTTACTTGAAATACTTTTATTCCATAAATCTTTGTTAACATGATATATTTAATTATTTATATAGATATATGACATGAAAGCCAGACCACGTGAAAGAAAGAAGGGGTGTGAAGGGGGATAACAAGAAGAGGATAAAAGAGATTAATAGAGGAAAGAACCACAAGTATTAAATACATATTTGGCAGAAAGAAAGGTAGAAAGAGAAAAGAAGAGCTAAGGGCCAAGAAAGGAGAAGACGGGGGAAGTATGAATAAATCACAATGGTATGTTTGTATTAAGATGCCATAAAGAGATCCATTATTTTGTATTGTAACTAAAAAAAATACCAATATCAATGAAAAGTCAAACAAAAATATACTTAGGGTATACTTTATCTAACTAGCAAGTTGTCTTAATCAATTCAAATATAATTGAATCTCAAATTTTCTGGAACACCTTCTCATGCATCATTATTGCTCTTCAGGGCTTCAGGATTGGGGATGGGACTCATCTGGCAGAGTGTATAATGTCTTGGGTTCAATCCCAAGCACTGCATAAACTGGAAATGGAGGTAAATACCTATAATCCTAGTACTCTGGAAGTAGAGATATTAAGAAATAGCACTAAACCCCATACCTAGAATTTCTGATTCAATAGTTCTGGGGTGGAGCTCACGCTACAAATTCCTCCCGAATTCTGTAACACTACCAATGGTGCTGGTACAGGAACAATACTTTGAATACTTCTTAGAGCTTCCACTGGATCTAATTTGATTTTCTAACACGCAGTAAGTATAAATCACCTTTTGTCTAGTATAAAATTCCTTCAATATTTACAATTATGTTTTTTCTTTCCCTTTCTCTTTACTTCTTTTGTGAATTAATTGCAGTTATTTTATATGGTGTGTAACTTAACCACAACATCCTTAACGATGTCATAATAATAATAATGACTAGTAAAAGGGACTATCCTTTCGCTGTTGTTTTTGTTTTGGGAGGGTGTCTCATTATATAACTTAGGCTGGCCTTGACTTTATATCCTCAGCCTCCTACTTGCTATTAGTACACAAGAGACCATTGCACTCTGCTCCATCTTTTCTGTTTTTAATTCTGAAAAATATAAAATTTAGCATTGCAATCATTTTGAATGTTTTAACCATGTAGTGTTATGTATACTTAAACTCTCATTTTGAATACACACCTTCTTCTGTTAACGTAGCCCAAGAAAACATCACACCATATTGCTGACTCATGCTTCAGCTGATTTCTGACAAACACGTGGTTTTATTCCACCTGAATAAACTGTACTCCTTAAGAACACAATTATTTGGACAGAAATGTTTCTGGACTCCAAAACAGATCTAATACGTATTTATATTCCATTTATATTTTGCCTTGCTATATTCAACTAATCGCTTCAGCCTTTTAAGATCTCTTTTGGGCTGGTGAGATGGTACAGCAAGTAATGGTGCTTGCTGCCAGGTCTAAAGATTCCCAGAAAACTCGTATGGTGGGAGGACAGAACTTATTTTATTGGTTGTTCTCTGACTGCCACATTCATGCTGTGGCATACGTCAACATGCACCATCTTCCCTCAACTTAAAAACAATGTTTTTAAGCCTTAATTTTATTATCACATGTATTGTAGAAGTTTGATTGCTATTGAGACCAAATTTATTGCTTCTTAGGGACCATTCTATGCAATACAGCCGCCCCCCCCACACACACATTCATCATGAATGTGTATCTATTCAAAAGTGAAATGTGAAGCTTGGAGAGATTAGTGATCTTCTCAAAGTCATACATCTATTATGATTTAGAGCCAGGATTCAATTCTAATTCTGCCCAAGAGTTCCCTGAGAGCAAGTTCTTAAAAAGGTTGCAGTGTGTTTGCAATCCCATAGGAAGAACAACCAACATAACCAACCAACCCCCCCAGAGCTCCCAGGGACTAAACCGCCAACCAAAGAGTACACATGGTAGGACTCATGGCTCCAGCTGCATATGTAGCAGAGGATGGCTTACTCAGTCATCAATGGGAAGAGAGGCCATTGGTCCTGTGAAGGCTTGAAGGATGCCCCATTGTAGGGGATTCGAGAGCAGGGAGGCAGGAGTGGGTGTGTGGGTGTGTGAACACCCTCATAGAAGAGGGGGAGGGGAGATGGGATAGGGAGTTTGCAGAGGGGAAACCGGGAAAGGGGCTAACATTTGAAATGTAAATAAATAAAATAATCAATAAAAAGGTTGCAGTATTGAATGGTAGACTTCTTCTTCAGGCTGGACATTTGTAAGAAACAAGTCTGACTTGAAAGGGAAGCTAGTTTGGCTGAGGCTACTGGCATTTGATAGCTGCTGGGAGAGGGAGAGTCAATTTGCTTGATGTGACCCAAGTGACTAGCACTGTCCAGTAGAAAAGACTTCCTTTCAAAGAACTAGTTCCCAGAGAACTCTTGTGCCCTTAAACTGAAGTGTTTGTCAAAGAACTGGGATTTAGGAACTGAGGCATAGCTGAAGAAATCTGAGGGATGCATATCTTCCTTTCATTCCACTTTTTATACTCTTCTCATTTTCCTCTTCCTTATTAATATAGAAAGTAAACATTGTATTGGTTAGTGGGCAAATATGAACTTAAAAGGCTACCTAATTTCAATTTTTTTTTTTATTTTTTATTTTTTCCTAGACAGGGTTTCTCTGTTGTAGCCCTGGCTGTCCTGGAACTCACTCTGTAGACCAGGCTGACCTCTAACTCAGAAATCCGCCTGCCTCTGCTTCTCAAGTACTGGGATTATAGGTGTGCGCCACCACCACCCAGCCTGCCTAATTTCAAAAGAAATGAGTTGTAAAAAGCATCAGACAGACAGGGCTGGAAAGATGGTTCATTAGTTAAGAGCACTGCCTGCTCTTCTAGAGTTCCTGAGTTCAATTCTCAGTACCCACATGGTGGATCACCACCATCTATTTATAAAGGGATCTGATGCCCTCTTCTAGGATGTACATGTACATGCAGCAGAGCACTCATACATAAAAAACTCCAAAATTAAAAAAAGTAATTCAAAGAAACAAACAAAAGCATCTGACCAAGAGAAACAGCCAATTTCAGTCTGCTACTATGCAGTTAGTTGATTACAAAGGTTAACCTTTCAGATTTCAATTGCTGAAGTTTATTTTGTACTCTACTTTATAAACTTTTGTTTTGATGGCAGGATATCAGTGATACTTTCTTGCAAATTTAGGAGGATTATTTGAAGTGAAACAGTAGTTTTGTGACAAATTAGAAACAGTATGGAATAAGAGAGTTCATTGAATGTAATGTATGTACACTTAAGTGTGGTCTTTGGTTGGAGAATGGAGCAATACTATTTTCCTATTAATAAAAATGCTTTAGTGAGGTCTGGTAGCTCATGCCTTTAATTCCGGTCCTAAAGAGGCAGGCAAATCTATGGGCATTTGAGATGAACCTGATCTACAAAGAGGGTTCTAGGCCAACCAGAGGAGTGTAGTGAGACGCCACCTTAAAAAGATGTTTTACTGTTTTATTTTCTTCTTACATGGAAGGTTGATGTAATTTGAGAAAATATAACTTTCATGATAATTTTCAGTGAGGTTAGGGACTTTGATCTGTAGTGCTAGGTGACAGGAAAAAGATGAAAATACCGTATTAGTAAAAAAGACTTAAAACCTTGAGTAAATCATTTAACTATTCTAAACTATTTTCCATCACACAATATAGAAATATAATGTATAATTTTTAAGTCCCAGAATCTGAAAAACATAAAAAGATATGTACTTCAAAATGTTCAACACATGCTACATACTAAATAAATGTATGATTATTTTCTCATCTAGAAGCTTTAAAATTTTTATTTACTAGTAGATAAAATCACCCTAGTTCAGTTAAGTGTTATTTAAGAGACCATCTATTCCATAATCTTCAACCTTGACACTATAGTCACTTTGGGTCACATAACATTGTAGAAAAGCTATCTCCTATGCACTGCGGGTATTTAGCAGTACCTTTGGCTTCTGACCAGTAAGCTAAGAGTAGCATTCTCTAGTATGAAAACCAAATATATTTGAAAACATTGCCAACTGTTCTTTGTGGGCTAAAAGCACCTACACTTTAGAACCAATCCAACCTATGTCTTTACTTCATAAAAGAAACAGCTGGGGATCATAGAAGAAATAAAGGATTGGGAGAGCTAAAATTTTAAACTTGTGATTGTAAGTTTATGTGGATTTGTTTCAAAAACAATTGCAGCACTCTAGGGAAAGAATCATAATAGCAGAGTAATGCTCTTAGGTGATTTATAATTATGAATATTAATATTGGCAATATTCTGTACTTAGGATTTAGTGGAATTCCCCATATTGACTCAAATATTCAGTTTACATCATAATATATGCTTTAATGAAAAAATTAATTCACTCTACAAAAACTTATCTTTTTCTGTTGGATTGTGCCTTTTGCAAACAGCTAAGTTGTCATGTTAGAGTAAATTAACTACCATCTGAATAAAAAAATAATGCAACTGTATGTGAAATCTAGATGATTATATTTGAATCTTTCTCTGCATACTAAATACCAGGAAATTTAAGATGAAATACATTTTTGTAACAAAAGATTAACACTTACAGCATAAGTCAGAAAAGAATAATGGTTTTGCTTCAGTTTCACTTCTGGAATTACAAACCATAGAGTATTTCTTAAGAAAGGAAATGGGAGGTTATCATATTTCTTCAGTTGTGGGAATGGGAATTTTCTTTGTTTACAGTAATGAAATGTTCTTTGGTTAGTCTGATAGATTTAAACTTACACAAACTGGCTGATTCTAGATATAATTGGCTATATCTAATAAAATAAATCTTGTATTTCTGAAATGAATATTTGATTTTGTTGTACAAAAAATCAAATATTTTATCCTTATGATAACCCAAATGTTTATAAAATCACTTAATATTAGCTATTTTAGTGCTTTGCTGAATTGTGAGTTTTGGAGTCTAAATGATCTTGATATAAAGAAATACAGCATTTTAAAGAGAGTATATATTCTGCTTTAATAGTGACAAAGTAGAGAAAAACCCCAAAAGAGTGAACTGCAGTACTATACACAAATCTCATTGTTATTCACAGAAAATCTGTGAAATATTAATTTTGCTTTTGCAAAGAACATATGTGCTATATTTTCTGTGAATAGAACTTTAGAGATAATCTTCCTCAAACATTCTTCATTAAATAGGATTTTTGGCAAGAATTGATTTACTTTTGTATTCCTTTAATAGCATCATAATCATAGAGAAAAAAAGATCAGCAGAGCATAGTCCTGGAGTAAAAGAAAATGAAGAGCCATGTTAAACTTGCCACACCATGTTTAACACTCTTTTCTCTCTAGTGCTACATTCCATTTGAAGAATACTCAGAAATTTCAACTTTACTAGTAATGTGGATATGTACATGTCAGCATGACAAATGCTCATAACTCTAGTGATATTTTGCATCCTTAGTTTTAAGGTGATTAAAATAGCTTCTGGCTTATGAGTTTGACAGGTTCTTGCAATTTTGTGTAGGTTATCACAGTCACTGCAGGTGTTTCCATGGTACCTCAACAATAACAAAATAAAACAGAATTAAAATGATTGGGAATACTGTATTGATGATGAATATCTGTGCTGTCTTTATGCATATTGAGAATTTGACCATTATAACAATAATTGTTTGTGGTTAGGGAGCTCAGGAGTCATGCTTTTAAAGCCAGAAATATAGCTAAGGCCCTATATAATTTTAATTTTCTTGATCCTATGACAGCTGCTTTATATCAGAGAGCCACTACCTATATGCTACTCATTCTCACAGTTTAATACATGTGAATAAATGTGAAAGACTGTTTCAGATGGAAAATATTAAAGCTCTATCTTAACATATATGAAATGCATAGGTAGGCTAAGAATATGATTAGTGATTATTTTTACATACTGATATAATTCAGGGGGCCCAAACACCAAAAAAATGACCATTCATCACACTCTAGATATTTCCAATGGGCTAAATGTAGAAAACAGAATTTTAATCCTGTTTACTAATTATTTTGGCAGACACCAATATAAGACTCACAATATAATGTTCTTTGGTGTGTCTACAGTATCTATTCCTGGAATAGATTAATAAGAAACACTGAGTGGTACTGCCAGGTCAGGAGTCCGACCAGTTATATTCAAAACTATACTTTCCCACTCTTTTATTTGTGTTATAATCTTACTTTCAACACTACCAAGCTTCTTCTTTCTTTCTTTTTTATTAGGCATCTGTGTACAGTGGTGTATGTGCATGTGGAGGCCACCTTTGGTATCTTCCTCAGGAATGCCATCTATGTCCTTTGAGACATGGACTTTCACTGACCTGGCGCTCACCAGTTAGGACAGACTGGCTGGCTAGTGAGCCTCAGTAGTCCTGCATCTGCCTCTCCAATGCTGGGATCACAAGTATGTACCACCATACATGGTTTTACATGGGTTCTGAGAGATACAACTCAGATCCTTATGCTTTTGAAGCAAACACTTACCAAATTAGATATGTCCACAGACAATTACTGAGTTCTTTGCATAGCTGTTTGAGACCTAGTTTTATTATGTTTACTTGTTTTTGTGTGTATGTGCATAAATGTATGTCATGTGCATGCATTAGTAGGCATCAGATCCTCTGGAATTGGAGTAACAGACAGTAATAAGCTTCCTGACGTGGGTGCTGGGAACTGAACTTGGGTCCTGTGGAAGAATAGTAACCATTAAGCTCTTAACCATTAAGTTATCTGCTCAAGCCCATTATAGATATTTCTAATTCATTTGTAGGTTCTTAGCACTAGCTAGAATGGTTCACACACACTGGCATTCAGTGATTACTCAGTAAGTGAAGGAAAGACCATTAACTAGGTTTTCTGTTGGAGGACTTAGTGACAGATGACCCAAAGTTTTACTGAACAATAGGGAGTTTTGTAATTGCTATGAGAAAGGTAATTGCCATGGAAAACATTTAACAACCAAACTGAAGTCTACAATGTTTTCCAATCTAAAATACAGACTCAGAATTTTTTAAAGGGAGAAGCAAATATGCAAGGAAGGTTAACTACAAATATATGCAACATCATTCCTGGATCAGAATTCATTTTATCATAAATAATTTTGAAAAAACCTCACTTAATGAATATGGAGTGTCCTAAAAAGCCACCCAACTCCCCTTATTCTTTGTGTGTGTGTCTTTTTGCATATTATTTGCTTGGCATTTCTTTTGCTTGTTTTAAGTTTGTTGTTCAATATTCCAGTGGCATTTCTAGACAATGTTTAACATTCCCTCTGACAATTTTTATGTCTACTGCCATCTGCTCATCTTTGTGTGTGTTGGCTACAAACTGTAAATGGGCCATCAAATGCTTTTTCAAACCACTTTTCACGATTTCATCAGGAGTGATCTTGTAATAATGGTGACCCTGACAATAGTCTGATGTATTTGAGAGTAATATCTTAATTAGAATTTAGAAAAATAAAAGTATATGGGCACACAACTAAGCAAGACTTTTTCCCCTTGACTTTTGTACATTATAGCTAGAAAAAAACAGTGTTTTATAAATAAACAAAATTCTGAGGTCTCATAGTGCTTTGAATATTACATTGTGTTAAATATCTACCATTTCTAAGTGAAAATGTAAGGGGCTTTTAGCTTGGACTTCAGAGTTAATGAAGAATACTTAACTAAAATGAAAGGATAGACAATCTGAGATTACAGTTACATTTCTTTTTTCATATCTTAGTAAAGTTTCTCAATAGTATTTCAACACGGATTTCACTTCTCAGTGAGTGTCAAGTGGTAACTACCGTCAAGGTTTCTTCTGATTTATGAATTATTACTTTTGTATACAGCCACCAAAGCCCACAAAAAGAAATAACAATGTAAACTCCAAAATCATCAACCATATTTTCAGGTCAGAGATTAATCTCAGAGTTTGTCTTCTCCAAATCCCTTGCTTCAGACTGTGAAGCCCAAATCAAGGAAATGTGGGACCACTTCAGGATCACAAAGTCTAGTAGTTTTATGAACATCATAATCTGTATTTACTGTACCAGACTCCAGATATTGTTTTGACTTTATTAAATTATGTTTTTGTCTTCATTTTGTGTGAGTACCCATGTGTCACAGTGTGAATGTGTGTGTGTGTGTGTGTATGTGTGTGTGTGTAGGTCAGAAGACAAGTTGCAGGAGTTAGTTCTGAAGCTTGGCACAGGTTCCTTTTCCCTCTGTGCCATTATGCAGGCCCCTGAAATTCCCTCTCTTATAATGCTTTTATTATTTACACATATTCAAAGACACTGTAACCAAAGCAGTTACATAGTGAGGTCAAAAGCCATCTTCCTATGAAAAACTGTTTCTAAACTTTACCAGAGCCCAAACTGTTCAATGCCTACAAAAACCACTCTCACCTACTTGCTGGCTATGGACAAATTTTGTTATACAAGTTAAAACGAGGAGTGGTTGCACAAACCTGTAGTCCTAGCACTCAGGAAGTGGAGGCTGGAGGACCAGTTCATGGTGAGTTTGAGGCAAGTGTGAGGTGCATGGGACCATGTTTCAAAA
>NC_045030.1:128436717-128437905 GCF_008632895.1 Mastomys coucha
AAAATACCACAAAGTTTCCTTGAAAATGTAAAAGCCCAGGGGTTTCCAAACAATGGTATAATTCATGGCTGATTGAAGACATTACTCCTATAAAAGTTGTCTTCAGTTAGACTGTTAATAAAGCATGATCACAGTGAATTCCCAATTTCTGTTATTTAGTAGATGGCATTCATAGAATGCACCCATTGCAAATAGTAGAGGGGATTTTTAAAAAAATTGTTTTGCCATCCACCAAAGTGAAAGATGTGAAATATTATGGAATTGCACAGAAGGGTATATAATTTGGAAATCAGAAGACATGATTTTTTAGGAGGTTAATTTTAATGAGTGTCTTTATCCACGAAAAGGGAATCTAAACTGTTTCCTCTAGGTTTGCGTTCACAATCTTTCACTTTGGATGTACATGAACAAGATAAGGTAATCCAGAAAATATTTCCCAGTACTTAGTAAACCTGTGCGCTTCGGCAGCAGATTCAGTCTTAACCATTTAAGAACATCTCCCAAACTGCCTTAAAACACATTGCAATGGCGAATTTCACAGTCTAATAGTAGGCTGCTTACAGATCCAGAAAGGTCGCTGCTATTCAGTCAAGAGATAGCTCTCCAGGTTTGGCACAGTAAGTGTTGGCAGGTACAACAGCACTTACTTGAACCCAAAGGAATGTTAGAGATGGGCCCTTAAACCCTGTTTCACTAGGCCTTAACTTCAAATACCAAAGAAAAGTCTCCAAATGATTTCGGAAACCTGTGCTTCTGCCAAACACTGTTTCTCTTCAGTACAGGCCTCATTGCCAGAGAGGAACCTATGAGCCTAGCATCCAACAAATTCATCTTCAAAGCTCAAGTACACATGCTTGCCTGCCCAGATTGCTAACTCCATCTCTCTGTAAATATCGCACTGCCGAGTTTATTCCCTGAGTTTCTACACTGCAAGACATTGAATCTCACCAGGGTGGGTGGGTGGAGGTTCCTGTGAAATTTTTGACAGTCCCTTTTTGCTCTCCCTTTCCTTTCCCTGGCCCTCAAGATCCAAGGCACTTCTGCTCTGCCTCCTCATCCCAAACTGCACATCAGCATCCTACTTCACACTAAAGCGTCTAGCTACGACAAAAAAATGATGTTTACTATTATTTTTTTTCCCTTCAAACTCTTGCCTTAAGAGTATCTGCTATTCCTTTGCTGGGGGGG
>NC_045030.1:128438179-128446211 GCF_008632895.1 Mastomys coucha
GGGCGGAGGAAGACCTCGCCAGCTGGGCGACAGCTATCGGCGACGCCGCCGCCGCCGCCGTCGCAGCCTGGCGCACACAATTGCACTGGCGTCTGGATTCCGTTAGGCTTTTTTTAAGCACCGCCTTCCCCCAAGCTCCTCCTCCCATCCCTCGCTTCCTCTTTTGCAACCAGAGCCTCGTTCAAGCTCCGGGCCACGGCCAATAGGAGAACCGTGCACCGGCCCTGTGCCTTCCCCTTCCCCTGTGGCTCTGCAGTACGGACCTCCCTCCGGAGAGGAAGAAAAGATGGCCAAGGGCGAAAGGCAAAAAAGAGCGGGACGTAAAAACAAATAACCTTATACGGTGGGGACTGACCGCACTACTCTAACAGCATTTTCTTTCTTTCTTTCTTTCTTTCTTTCTTTCTTTCTTTCTTTCTTTCTTTCTTTCTTTCTTTCTTTCTTTCTTTCTTTCTTTCTTTTTAAACGTCAGGCTATCTCTTAATTCCACCTCCAAAATCTCTCGAAAAGACATTTTCCCCTCTTTTGCAATAAACAGGATTTGGTCCTTCAGTCTAAATGGCCCCTTAAACAACAGCTTAGCCATCAAAATTACCGTAAATCTGGTGCACAGTGGAAGAGCGGAACTATTACTCAGCATTTAATTCTCATCACTTTTACCCAAACCCCTTAGAACTCCAATATTTTATGTTCATTTCCCTGCCTTTAAAACATACAAATGATCACATAGATGTATGCTTAAATACTGTTATTTTTGTTATAATAAAAGTACACATTTAAAACCAGCTATTGCAAAACAATATTTTTGCTTTGAAATTTTCATATAATTATGTATTTAATGGAAATAATCTAATTGGCTGGCCTGTTGTGAAGCGTTATTTGTATTTTCAAGTTGCCCAATATTTCCGTTTGTTGATATCAAGCGTTAAATTTTAAAGATTTTGCAAAATGATTGCATATGCCAATACACATTATTTAAAAGTAAATGCAGTTATAATTATATTTCTAAAGAAATTGTTTTAAATATACACCAAGTAACTAAACTTAATTATATATATATATATTTAAATATATATATGTATATATATATATTTAACACAGAATTTGTTTTGGACTTCAAATAATGATTATCATACCTAAATTAAATTTGAAAGAGGTCAAATTGTTATCCAGCAATGAGATTTATTTTTAATTTAAAAAGTATTTATTTAATTGTGTGAATGTGTGTGTGTGCGTGTGTGCATGCGTGTGCGCGTGCCTGCTTTAGTGTATGTAAGTACACTGTAGTTCATGCAGGAGATCAAGGAGATAAGAAGAGGTGTCAGAATACCTGGAACCGAAGCAGACTGTTATGAACTGCCATGTGGGTGCTAGGAACTAAACCCAAGTACTCTGCAAGAGCAGTTGTGTGCTCTTAACAGCTAAGCCATCTCTCCAGACCCCCAAAATGAAATTTGATCCTTGGTAATTAGACTCTTTCTGTAGGCATAATGTTTTTGTATACTGTGTAAAGTTTACCCTTGTGTTATTCCAATGCTGATTTCTGTGGCCTGATACTTTATTTCAATCGGGACACAGCATTGTAAGCTTGTACCAAGAATCTCCTGTCTTACGTTTGTATAAACAATTCTTACCATTTATTCTCTGCCTTGTCAATAAATGCTAATTGCCCAATGGCTGGGCAGGATAGAGAATAGGGCAGGACATCCACCAACTAGAGGAAGGAGAGAGGGGAGAGAGAAGGAGAGAGAGGGAGGGAAGGAGGGAGGGAGGGAGAGAGAGAGGGAGAGAGGGAGAGAGGGAGAGGTAGAGAGACAGAGACAGAGACAGAGACAGAGATTGATTCAGATTAGCCAGGAGGATGGAGGATTTGGTGCCATGAGGCGTCCAGAGAGAAGTCATGGAAACACACATGAAACTCAGAGCCAGATCAATAATAATATGCAAGAATCAAGGGGTGGTGCTGGGAAGTAGCCAGATTAGCATAGAAAGTAAAGATAGATCATTTAATTGCTCAGCTATTGAGGTGCAATTTTAAATAAATCCTGGTGTCCCTGTGTGGTTATTGGGGACTAACATAAGATAAAGAAATATAGCTACCTGATTAATTTACTGCTACATTTAAATTAAAGAAGAAATTCATTTTCACTTTCAAAATAAATTACTGCTTATATTCTATTAGATAGTCCCATCAGTTGTTCATAAACTCTGTAAGCGTTCTTACATTAAAAATTTCTTTTAAAGCCAGGCAATGGTGTTGTGTGCCTTTAATCCCAGCACTCAGAAGGCAGAGGCAGGTGGGGTGGATCTTTGTGAGTTCGAGATCAACTTGGCCTACAGCAGGACAGAGAGGACTGTTTTATATACAGAGGAAACCCTGTCTCAAAAAACAAACAAACAAAAATCTGTTTAAAAAGGAAACACCCTGTTTTGTAAATCTCCCCCAAGGATTCATGGCTGGGGAGTTCACAGGCCCCAGGGGGTGAACTTGCTATTATTTTGCTAAATGGATATAAGTACAACTGCCCTCTAAATTCCTGTCAGGAAACCCACAGTTTAGTGCATCTCTCAGACATGAAAGAAGTTTCTTTGTGCAGTAAATAACTGGATATTAAGGAAGACACTTGCAAGCAGTCAAAGAGTGCAGAGGTGTCTGTGGAATGCTCAGCCACATATGGGACATCTGTATCACATTTCCTCCTGGCAAGGCTTAGGAACCATGGAAGAAGAGGGGATGGAAGGATTGTAAGAGCTAGAGGTTAGCTACAACAGGGCCATTGCATACGTGCACTCACAGCCTTCACAGGATCTCTACAGGATCAGGACAGCCCCAACCCCAGCTAACTAGCTACTGATAAGTTGAAAGCTTTGGGAGAAAGGAGGGTCAGTTTTCTTTAAGGCTGTGGTCTCAGGTCCACCATACTCCAGCAGATGGTCCCACAACTTTGAGTGGATGAGCAGCACAAATTGGACTCACTGGGTTGCTTAAAAAACAAACAAACAAAAATAGGACATGAGGTTGGAAGATGGTAGGAAGAAGGTAGCACATCTGGAAGGACTTAGGGGAGGAATAAGAGGCAAATATAAATATGAAATTCTCATAGGATTAAAAAAATACTGTATTTTAAAACTTATAAGGCTTTTTGATAATACTAAAGTTGGTCTGCAGTTTTAAATTTTCTTAGCAAAAGTAACTAAGAATATAATGTAACCATCTAAACATTGTGAATAAAGAGTATTCTTTGATTGCTTACAAAATTCACCAAAATTTGGAACTCTCTTTATATTTAGTTAACATTTTGTTTGTAAGTTACATTCATGTTGCTACTTGAGGCTATAGTTATTCACTGGACATAGTGGACAAACTCCTTCTATTTCCATGTTAAGAGACAAACTCAGCAGCCATCTTTTGTGCTTGCTCTCCTTTCTAGTCACATCTTCATTGCTTAGTTCAGAGCTCTGGCATTTGTCTCCCTGATCATATTTCCTCTTGTGTCCATCCCTCCAACCTATTTCCGTAGGGCTGTCATTCATCACGAGTGTTCCTTTGCTTGCTTAGACAAAGTTAGAGATATGGTTTTATATTACTAATGTTCTCACCCCACTTCATTGTCCTAAACTCTTCTCTCTTTTACTAAAGGAGTGAACAGTACTAAATCTTATAGATTTATGTGAAAGCCATGTATTTCACAGTGTGGTGTGGTATTTTTTTTTTCACTTACCGAAATGACCAAGGTCCTCCCATATTAGGAAGTGCCTAGTAAAGTCTACATACTCCTTGAAACTTAGATAATAGTGTGTTTCTTCCAGGTAACCTCTCCTATTTCTCTTTAGTGAATGCTGCCCTCTTCTACACAACACCTGGTGATTTTGCAGCGACTTGGGTTCAGGTTCCAGGACCCACAAAGCAGGTCACAACTGTCTATAACTCTAATAACAGAGGAATAGCACTGTCTCTAACTTCTGTAGGAACCAGACATACATTTGGTGCACAGACATGCATGTGAGCAAAACCATTCATACACATAGAACAAATGAACAACCATGGCTCTGGAGAGATGTCTGAGCCATTAAAGACCATAGCTCACAATTAAAAAGACAAAATTATTGTAACTGGATAGAACAGAAACACTTAATTTTATCAACAACTGATTCAAGTGTAATAAGTGATAGAAACATATAAAGTTGTTCAGTAATATTGGAAAGAAGTCCAATAGACATATTAAGATGTACAAATGAAAATGCATAAAATGGATTATGTATTTATGCTGGTAAATAATTTACAAAACAATGTATAACCTGAGTGTGATGACTCAGGTTTGAAATCCTAGAACTTAGTAGGATGAGGCAGGAGGATTGCTAATTTACATACAGTGTAATACCCTGCTTCAAAAGAAAGGAAGCAAAGAAGGAAGAAAGTATTTTTTCTTATTTTTCAAAAGGCTTGGATTTCTAGATCAAGAAACTGGTATTTGGTGTCTGGCCAGAAAAATATGATGAAAGAGGGTTAGGAATGGATACTATATCCTCACAGTAGAACAAAAAATGAGTTCCTTCAAGGCCTTTTAAAATTTATATATATAAAGTGTGTATGTGTGCATGTGTATATGGTATATATGTGTACACATGTGCATACATTCTTTTTGCATGCATGTGCCTTCAGGCCCTGCTAGTGTATTGTATTCATAATTTAATTACCTTCTAAAGGTACCTCTTCTTTTTTAAAACTAAAAAAAAAAATATGTATATGTGTGTTTTACCTGCCTACATATCTGTTCACCATGTGTGTGGTTACCTATGGAAGCCAAAGGAGGAGATTGATTGGATACCTGGGAATTGAAATTACAGGTCATAATTGAGTTCTGGGCATTGAACTCAAGTCCTCTGGAAGAACAGTTCATTCTCTTACCTGTTGAGCCATCTCTCCAACCCACAGTGCCACTTCTAAGTAATATCACATTGTCAATTAAGTTTCAACACATGACTTTGGGTGGAAGGCACTTAGATCTAGCATTATGTTTAACATGATTTAGCACTGAACAAAAAGAAAAAGATCTACAGCTATACCATTTGAATTACATGCACAAAAATATATCTTAAAAGTAAAGAAAAATGTATGGTAAGTTACAGTTCAGGAGAAAATAGAGGAAAATCAATTCCCACCTTTATTCATTTTGAAAGATAATTTTATTGCTAATATATAAAAATGTGGTATCATAGGATGATGTACCTGGTTAGGAACTGATGTTATAGAAATGAAATTAAATGTATATTTATTGACATTGGCAGTTTTGAATATATGGTTAATTAAAATATAGCAGCTTAGAGGGGTTGAAGAGATGGCTCAACAGTTGACAGCACTGACTGCTTGTCTAGAGATTTAAGCCACAGAACCCTCACTGTGGCTTACAAATGTCTGTAATTCCAGTTCCAGAGGATCCAACACTCTCTTCTGGCCTCTGTACACATACATAATACAAAGGCATACATACATGCAGGCAAAAACACTGATTTAGATAGAATAGTAAAGATTGTTTTTACAAAACGAAATAAATTGGTGGGCTAGAGAGGTGACTCAGCAGTTGAGAGCACTAGTTGCTCTTCCCCAGGACCTGGGGTTCATGCCCAGCACCCACGTGGCAGCTCACAACCACCTGTAACTCTAGTTCCCAGGGATCTAACTCCTTCCTCCAGCCTGCACAGGCACAAGAGGCATATGTGGTGCATAAACATTCATAGGCAAAATAGTTTTAAAAAGTAAGTTAGCTGTATTGTGCTTTTTTTTGTGTGTATATGGGAGCATATGTGTCCACACATGTACAGAGGCCAGAGCCCAACCTCAGGTATCCTTCCTCAGACACATTCACTATTTTTTATTAAAGACACCGTGTCTCACTAGCCAGGAGCTTACTGAGAAGGATAGGCTGGTTAAGCTGCAGGGATCCACTAGTCTCTACCCACTTACTGCTGGAATTAGAAGTAGATACTACCATGCCTCCATGCCTGTCTTTTTTTTTTTTTTTGTATGTGGATTCTGGGGATCAAACTCAGGTTCTCATGAAAATATGGCAAGCACTTTGCCAACTTAACTATCATGACACAGAGCATCTACGATAGCTGCAACACAATAGAGAACATTTTATAAAAATACATCTTTATAAGCAAAATTGGTCTGAAGTTCTCTTTCTTTGTTGCGTTCATTTACACAATGGGATACTATTCAGCTATTAAAAACGAGGACTTCGTGAATTTTGCAGGCAAATAGATGGAACTAGAAAATTTCATCCTGGATGAGGTAACCCAGACCCAAAAGGACATACATGGTATATACTCACTGATAAGTGGATATTAGCCAAGAAGTACAGAATACACACACTACAACTCACAGACCATATCAAGTTTAACAAGAAGGAAGGTCCAAGTGAGGATGCTTCAAACCCACTTAGAAGGGAGGAACAAAATAATCACAGGAAGCAGAGGGAAGAAAGGGTCCTGGGTGGGAGAAGGGAGGGAGAGGGAAAAGCAGGGCAAGACCTGGTATGAGAGGAGACCGGAGAGAAGCCCAGAGATCCAGGGGAATGAATGGAAATATGCAGCTTTGGGGCTGCAGGGGAAGTAAGAGGAACCTCTAGCAAGTCCCAGAGATCCGAAGTGAGAGACTCCCAGGACTCAATGGGCATGACCTTAGCCGAAATACCCAACAGTGGGAAGATGGAACCTGAAGAGACCACCTCCAGTAGATTGACAGTGAAGGAATGGGGCTACCCTCCCAATTAAAAATTTTTGACCCAGAATTGTTCCTGTCTAAAGGAAATTCAGGGACAAAAATGAAGCAGAGATTAACGGAAAGGTCATCCAGTGACCAGCCCAACTTGGGATCCATACCATGGGCAGGCACCAAACTCTGACACTATACTGATGCCATTGTTGTACTTGCAGACAAGAGCCTAGCATGGATGTCCTCTAAGAGGCTCTACCAAGCTGACTGAGGCAAAGGCAGATAATTACAGCCAAACATTGGACTGAGGTCGGGGACCCCTATGGAAGATTAGGGGAAGGAATGAAGAAGCTGAAGGGGATGGCAACCCCATAGGAAGACAAACAGTGTCAACTAACCTGGACACCTTAGGGCTCCCAGAGACTAAGCCACCAACCAAAGAGCATACATAGGCTGTCTTGTGGCCCCCAGGCACATATGTTGCAGAGAACTGCCTTGTCTGGCCTCAGTGGGAGAGGATGCACCCAATCCTGTAGAGACTTGATGACCCAGGGAAGGGGGAAACAGGGTGGGGGTCGATCCATGAGAGGGGTGGGTGGGTGGAGGAGCACTCTCTCAGAGGCAAAGGAGAATGGGGATGGGGTGAAGAACTCTGGGAGCAGGGACTAGGAAGGAGGACAACATTTGGAATGTAAATGAAAATAATTTCATACACACATGTCAAATTAGAAAAGAGTCTTAACATGTTTAGTATACAAATCTATTCCAAAATTTGCAGAAAATTCTACTGGATAACTCTACGTATATGGAATACTTTCCTTTAACTTAAGTGTTCCTGTGCTGAGAATCTGATTGTGTTCTTTAATTTCTGTTGCTGTGACAAATACATTCCCTGACAAAAAGCAACTTAGGGAAGGAAGTTCTAGGTTATAGTCCATTATAGTGTGGAAGACAAGGAAAAAATAAAGAACCACATCCACTGTCAAGAGCAGGGAAAGAAAAAAAAAAAACATGGGTCCTTGCTTGACTTATTTCTAAACTTACACAGTTCAAGGCCCAGCCTAGGAAATGGTGCTGCCCATAGTGGACTGGGTCTGCACATATCAGGTAACAATCAAGATGGTCCCCCAGAGACATGCCCACAGGCCAACATGATCTGGGTAATTCTTTATTAAGACTCTTCCCAGGTGCTTCTAGGTTGTACTAAAAGTTGACAGTTAATGCCTTAATCTGTGAAGAAAAATTTGTTCTGATTCTGGTAATATCTCTAAGTGTAAATTGTCAAGATGCTACTGTAGCCAAGACAGTAAAACA
>NC_045030.1:128446221-128466999 GCF_008632895.1 Mastomys coucha
AAAAGTCTGTGGAGAACAAAAGAAAATTGTGCCATCCTTAAAGAGTTGATGATGCATAGGAAATGACAGTTATTTTCCTATTTAGCTAGCCAGTTTAGGCCATAAAAAATCCCATGTTTTGCTGGGCGGTGGTGGCACACGCCTTTAATCCCAGCACTTGGGAGGCAGAGGCAGGCGGATTTCTGAGTTCGAAGCCAGCCTGGTCTACAGAGTGAGTTCCAGGATAACCAGAGCTACACAGAGAAACCCTGTCTCGAAAAACCGAAAAAAAAAAAATCCCATGTTTTTATGAGAAAGGAGAAAATTACCAAAAACTCAAAACAACTACCTTGTCTGTACTAGATGTTGGTATCTATGCTAAAAGATATTAACATGATTTCAGATGCACAGTATGTAGCCACCAATCTAATGAAATTATTTCCCATGGAAAACCAAACAGGAGTAAATTACACTTGCATTACTTAGACAACAAATAATTGATGGCTCTGCCCCAGAGATATATTAGCACTCCTACTTTGTTATAAAGATGTAGATCAGATGGATATTCTGAAGGGCAGTTTGATCCTCTATTTGATCCACTCTGCAGATAACACCAATAATTGGACCAAGTGAGAAAGGATAGTTACACTCAAGTACTGACACATGTAAGAAAGACAACTACCAGAGATTCATGCAGGCAAATCTGGACATGTCCAGTAGTTTTGAGAATATCCTGGGACAACCATGAAAAAAAAAAACACAGGGCATATTATAACATTATCCACCACTAAGTAGGAAACACTACACCTAGACCTCTTTTATGTGAAGGTAAAATATGGAAGTTGGAATTGTTGTCTTGATACACTGACTGAGTGAGTGGCATGCAAATATTCCAGCTTGGATTAAGTCCAAAATCAGGAAGAGACCTTGTAGCAGGTCCAAACTGGAATGAAAGTAACCCTGCTATTTGGGCCATATAACTTAATGTAGTGGTCCTCAAGGTTCCTAACACTATGACCCTTTTCACAGTTACTTCAAAGCTGTAATTTTGCTATTATGAATCATAATGTAAATATCTGATATGCAGGATATCTGATAATACGACCTATGTGAAAGGGTCATGCAACCTCCAAAGGGGTTTCGACCCACAGGTGGAGAACCACTGATCTAAAGGCTCTTACAGTATTAGAATATATGTGGAGGGAACAGATTCCACATGCAATTTGTGATAAGGATCACAGGAAATTTACAACATAATCTTTGATGGTCTGGAACAAGGGCATGCTATCTACAGTAAAGAATTAGACATGAGTTAGGAGTCTCTGGCATTTTATTAGGCCTTGGTAGAAACAACATTTGATCCTTTAGCACAAATTAGTATAGGGCAGAAAACTACAATAAATTGAATCCTTTTTAAGCTATCATTGAATGGGCCCAACGACAACTCACTGTAAGATGTGTTTTTTCTAAGATTGGCATATGCAGCATTAGAATGTGCAAGGAAGCCTTGGAAGAAGGGTGTTCCAGATTCCCACATTATCAATGCTTACACTGGAGCCTGAGGTCTCAGTGAATAGAGATGGAAAATGACCAAACCTGATATATGGGTAGTTTTGCTCAGCATGAGGGTACAAGATGAGGGCCAGAGCATCTGGCCATTTTCCTTTGTTTCAAAGCAAAAGTAAAATGTTTATAAACTTACAGGTAGTGGAAAATGACTTTTCAAAATGATCTGAGTACTACAGAGGGACACTGGGGTATCAGGTCCAGGTGGTGTGGGAGAGAAGGCATGGAACTAGATGGATAGGGGTCAGTAAACACTGACATTATTTGTAGTGTATACTAATGCTCACTAGAGTGCATCTACTAAAAAAGACATAGTAAGAAGTGAATAGAAAGAATAATGCAGTCAGATGACACCATCCAGTTATTATTAGCTGTCTACTAAAGTGCGAAAAATATTAAACCCAAGTATACAAAGCAAATCGCCAGTCATAGTCACTCTAAAGGTCATGGCTGAATAAAAACAGCATGAGTTTCTTGAGTGCATTTATCTGTCTGGGAAGTCTAGCATTGTGCTATAGTCTTTTGTACCATCATCTTTTACTTTTGGAACACAACAGGAAAATTTCTACTCAATAACAATAAGCTCCCAGGGTGGGGTTGAAAAACACAAGAAAAAAGGTTAAAATATGTCATTTTCTTCCTTACCAAATCTAGTTAACTAATCCCGAAACTGCTGAATTTTGAAAATGTGACATGCTACTGTCTCTCCTGTACCTAGAGAATTTTGCTGAAATGTGAGATAGGACTTAGCAAAGAACAAGAATTTTGACTGCTAGAGAGGCCCCTAACATGAATCAGGGCACCTTTTTGATAGGCCCAACCCATGAACTTTAACAACATTTATAAACCTGACCAATCACCTATCTCCTTTCCCTTACATATCAGCAAGGTTTCATCTATTTTGTTTTTCAAATACATATAATTGCACAGAAATGTAATGCGGGGTTTAGGTGAATTATCTTGACAAGATAACCTCTGCTGCATGATAGTAGTGAAGCATACTAGCACCAAGAAGCACACAGTGTTAATTATGAGCAAGAGCTAAGACCTCCTTTGGTTATGTTACTGGTTTCACCTTTCTGAAATGCATATTAAAATAGTTAGTGCACCCTGAATTAAAGTTATTACTTTGCTACAAAATGGAATATGGAATAACATAACATTCAATGAGAGTTAAGCCAAGTCTCCATCAAACCAGCATGTATCCATTGCTTAAGGGCACTAAGCACTCCCTTATTGTGCACATGTGTGTGTATATATATATATATATATATATATATATATATATATCCATAAACTTTGAACTGGGACCCTTTTCTATACTCGAATAACAATGAAGTAATGAGTTGTATTTTTGTCTTTCCTCACAGTACTAGAATGTAAAATAAAAACCAGCTGAATTTCCAAATAGACCTCCACAATCAAGAGTCCTGTTAAGTCTGTAATTGATAAAGATATTTATCACAAGATAACCAGTGTGCCACTTTCACATGACTACCAGGTTTACAAGAGCTCAGCTAATGAACTCAGCCTTTCTATCCAGCTGTTTCTTTAACACAAAAATCAAGCCACATTTTTATTTTCCAGTATCCACTGGACTTATAAACATTTACCACCTCTCTCCACATCTATCTATCTATCTACCTATCTATCTATCTATCTATCTCTTTTTCTTTGTTTTTGAGAGGCTGTCCCTCTTAGTAGTCCTGACTGTCCTGGAAATATCTATGTAGACCAGGCAGACTTCAAACTCACATAGATCCACATGCCTCTGCTTCCAGAGTGCTGGCATTAAAGATGCATGCCACAATGCCAAGCTCAATTATATAGCTCAGGCTGGCCTTGAACTCATGATCTTCCTGCCTCCCCCTCCTTCAGTAAACCCTACTGGAATACACCACCCTCCTTATTTATTAATAATCCTCCATAGTAAACATTCAAATGCACGGTATAGATGACTTATGTAGTCAGTTCCAATATTTATACTAGAGTATACTTTAGGATTGATGAGCAATTCTAAAGGCAGTAAGATTGGCTATAATATCACAAGGACATGAACTCCACTGTAAATCATTCAATATAGTTACTATATTAACCAAGACTGCCATCTAGTGAATAGAAATTATAACTGTTCATCAAAGTTGTAGAAGATAATTGAAATAAGTTTTTCAAGGAACAAGCATAGAACCTGGCACAGAGTCAGCCAGCATCCCCTGGAGTTCCCATAGCACAATCAGAATACTTTATTCAGTTCTTAGACATACCAATGAAAACCTAATAATGCTAACCAAACAATTTTTTTCAAGACAGGATTTCACTGTGTAGCCCTGGATGTCCTGGAAATCACTCTTGTAGACCAGGCAATTTTAAGGTAATATTACTTGTTTGTGTATTTCTTATGAGACATTAGTAGGATAAAAGGGTGAATGTTACGAAGATGTAAAAGGAAGTATGTTGCCAAACATTATGTCCACAAATTCTTCACCATTTGCTTTAGTCTGAATGTTTGTGTCCCTCCAAATTAATACACTAAAACCGAATCCTCGTGGGTATTAAAAGGTGGGATTTTTGCAAGCAACCAGATAATATTAGTATCCTTATAAAAGAGGCTTGTCCTTATATAAAAGAGCTTTTGCCCTCCTTTTCCCTTCTCCCAGGTGAAGACACAGCTGGAAGGTGGATTCAATGCTGGATGAGCCTTCATTAAATCTACCAAATCTACTGGCATATTCACCTCAGAACTCCTAGGGCTGTGGGGCATTACATTTCATTGTTTATTAATTATTTGGACTGTGGGTCAAACAGACCAAGACAGAAATTCATACACAGAATAAATACCTCAGAATATGGAAGTGGCTTGGAAACTGGCTCACAGGTATAAGATAGAATAATTTGAAGCAATATGATAGGGTTACAACAAAATAGAACTACTTTGCAGCCCATTATGTGGCACATGCCTTTAATCTCAGCACTCAGGAGGCAGAGGCAGGTAGATCTCTGAGTTTAAGGCTAGCCAAGTCTACAAAGTGCATTGCAGGGCAGCCAGAGCAAATAGTAAGACTCTGAATCAAAAGGAAAAATACACAAATAAAATGAAAATCTGATTTGCTATGAACATGACACTAAGAATAATTCTGGTAACTGCTCAGAAGAAGAAAGATGTAGAAAAAAAAAAGCCTTAGTGTTTTTAGAGATTTAGAGATTACCAAAATGGTCTTGCAAAAATGCCAAAATGTTAACCATTTACTACTAGAGCTGACCAATCAGACTTCCTAGGCTACTCATTTTAAGCAGAAGCAGAGAATCTATATAGTCTTTATTCATATTATGGCACAAGAGATAGGGCATTGGATTTAACAAAATACATTAAATTGCCCCAATCCCTACTAATCTTCATTCTCCCGAGTGGCTTGGGAGAAATGATGATATGCAAAGAACATGTGCTGAGAATTTGAGAACCTAAATGCCAGAAACAATACCTCCAAATATATGTATGTTTTAACATTTCTTTTAATATTATATCTGTTTACATTTTAATTTCTGTTTTATAGACAAAGGAAGATAATATTTCATTACATGCTTTTGTATACTCGATTTCTTTTAAACTTGCCTTTTTCTTCTTTAACCTTTTGCCATCATTTTCCTTCCTATAAGAGAGGCACTTTCCATTTATGAGTGTAAGTGTACAATACCCAAATGCAGCACTACCTGTCCATTGATTACATCTCCACATTCTACCTTCTATTATTCATCATCTGACCTTTCACAAACTATGACAGGTTAGCACATGCATCGATGACAGATACTAAAATGAATGAGGCTCACTGGAAATCTAGAACCTCCTTGTACCCCCAAGATGCTATTCTATATGGCACACGGAAAAAAAAAAAAGTTTCAGCTTAAGTACGTTGTCATTCTTCAGAATGGTGACTTTAAAGTTTGGTTAACAGAAAGTTCCTGTTTTCAGAGAGTAGATCCCATATGGTATGCATTTTCTAGAGAAGAAATGTTTTAAAATTATTTTGTAACTAATATATTATTAAATAGAATAGAAGTTTGGCTGCATTCTATTACAGATGCTGAATGTGGTGCTGCTACTAGATTTGGGATGGCAATACTTACCAGAGGACAGGAGAAACTGTACTACATTATTTGTATATGGAGGGCATATATATTGGGTTAATCTCATGCAACTGTAAGAGATAGTTGTTATTAACATACACAGCATTTTTTTTCAGGTGAGCAGAGTCTTAACTATTTTGCCTATATGAGGAGTAAATAACAGAGCCAAGATTCAAGTTCAAGTGGTCTGTGTTCTGGGAGTCTTAATTTTGTGTGCCTATTAGACTCACTTTGAATATTTGTACAATATTTTTTGTGTCCATACCTACCATGATTTATTAAAAGAAAATCTTTATAGGTCTTAAAGTATCTGGATAGTTTTAATGCAGTGTGAGGTTTGAGAATCACTTGCTTACATCCTGAGGGCAATGGGCAACATGAATTAGCTCTTTTTTTTTTTCTTTTCTAGTGTTATTGTTTGTTACTTAAAGGACAACAAAGTAGAATTTCTAGAACATGCTTGGGTGAGTGATATAACAGCTAGATCTTTGGTAAATTTTCTGCATCTATAGAAAGAAGAAATGGAAAATATTGAATAATTGATGTAAGACAGAAAATCATCAAACAGACACATGGGTCATACACAAATATGATATAGGCTTACCTGTATATTCTAGTTAAATTTACAAATTATATACCATAGATATTCTTATGTGTAAAAGTTGAATATATCCTTTAAAAGTAGCTACATCATCTTTTCACTATATACAGTTAGCATATTTTAGCCAGACCTTTGCTTATGTCAGTTTTTAAAGTAGAATTAAATAAGCTAGACGTCTCTTCAGATTGTGGCAGATGTTGCTCGGTGAAATTACCCATCCTAAAATTACCAAAATGTAAAGTTGGAGTTAGTTTTAACAGGATAGAAATACTGTCACTTTGTTGATCGAGGTTACCTCTTTCCCTTATGCTCTTTCTAGTGCTCTTAGCCAGCCCTATGGCTAGTCAGAGAATACCCATGAATCCACTGGCCAGGACAACTTTGTACATATTGTTCCCTCAATACGGAGAACAATTCCTTGTTTTTGCCTTGCCTTGCCCACTTTGACCCTGGAAGCAATGCTGACTACATTTGAATATCTGACTACCCTCTTTCCCTTGTCTCAGTGTTTATTCTCCTATGTATGGCCTTGACATGTCTCTCTGTGCTTGTGACCAGGTGTGCTCCATTCCACATACCTTACAATTCTGTCTTTTTTCCTTCATGGTTTCTAATTTGATGTTTTACCTGGGATTTGGTTTGCATGTGAATTGATGTTTCTAGGTGCTTCCAAGTCTACACAAGCAGATATTATATACATTGCCTGGGCTTTTGACTTCTAACATTCTTTATTCTGTTTCATATCCACAGGTATCCATCATATTCAAGAGATAAAAGTTCAGACACAGAATATTCCCCTAAAGCATTGAAAATTATTGTGTTTGATTATTTAACAAGCATACTCAAGTTATGTGTACATAGGCAATCTGAATGAGACTGCTGTCAAATGGCAGAATACAGCAAAATTTTCTTTAAAGATTTTTAAGTGGCTTTGTGGTTCTTGAATCACGCCATGCTTCATTTTATGAAGCAAATAAATGCTTCAATGAAGTTAGTAAAAAAAATTGGTAAACAGAAACTGAAGAAAACATACATAAATAACAAACTGGGTTAGCTGTTTCAAGGTCGTTTCGCATATGATTTAGAGAGAGAGAGAAAGAAAATGCACTGATTAGTTAACTTTCGGTAACTTCAGGTTATTTGGGGGGCTAAAGACTGGGAACAGGGAGAACTTCATTATCCTGCCTACTGTAAATGGCCTGTGTGAGAAACTGCACTATTATCTCTCATTTTTTGAAGGTCAGATAACTTGCTTCAGTATGAGTAACAATATTTTGATATTTATTATACTTTCTCAGGGCTTCATGAAGGAGCTTAGAATCCAAAACAATGGCCCCCTCTAATTTTTATCTAATATAAAGTAGGACATTTGGCACACATTATACAGCAGTTTTGAACCAGTACAAAACATGTCTTTCAGATTTTATTGTATCTTGTTGCTCTCATAAGAGAACGGCACTCTTTTTTTTTCTATTTCAGCTCATCCTAAATTCATTTGCAAATTGAGGTCGTTGTTTTAGTTCACCACATCAACAGAAAAGAATAATAGAACTTCTCAGCCCCTTTTTAAGAAAATGATTACAACCTGAGAGGATACCTTGGATAAGCTCTCAAGGTGCCAAGGGAGACTTTCCTGGAAATTTACATTTTACATAGATGAAGTCCATAGCCTTATAAAGAGTCATTTACTTTCTAAATGTTAGCGTAACAGATCTTGGTTATTTGGGTTTCACAAAGAAAGTCTCTTGGAATGGAAAAACGGAATATTTACCTTTTATAAATGGGAACATCGCAGTAGCTCTGTTATTACCAACCATGGGGCTTTAGACTCAAAGAACAGTTATGGAAGGTGTCTGAAATGTATCTGTGAAGGCATCTATAGAGCTGGAAAGTCTCGGAAGACCTTATCTCCCTGTCGGATCTTAGTTAAAGAGCGCCAGCAGGATGTGGGATTGTGCCTAAGCTACCTACCTATGAAAAGGGGACTAAAAATTACAAGCTTTCGACTTTCTGCCAATGCTAAAGAACCAGTCCATGATTAAACCATAAGTGACGGTGACCAAATATTAGAAACTGGCTAAGCATCCATGTTACTTTTCTCCTCACCGTGGGAGAAAAATCTAACACAAACAACTGAAGGGAGGAAAGGTTTAGTTTGGCTTACAGTTTGAAGAGATACGGTTGATCTTGGGAGGGAAGGTTTGGCAGCGAGGGCTCCATCCATAGCAGCGGGGGCTCCATTCACGGAAGTGAGGGCTCCATCCACGGGAGCGAGGGCTCCATCCACGGAAGCGGGGGCTCCATCCACGGAGGTGAGGGCTCCATCCACGGGAGCAGGGGCTCCATCCTTGGAAGCGGGGGTTCCATCCATGGTAGCGGGGACTCCATCCTTGGCAGCGGGAGTCTGCTGCAGCTTGTTGATGCATAGCTTAGGCCAGGAAGCAGAGATGAAACTGGAAGCAGGTCCAGGCTATAACTAACCCTCAAGACCTGCCTCCAATGACGAAATTCCTCAGCTCAGCTCCACCTTCTCAGAGTTTTGAAACCTCCCCAAAGAGTACCGCCAGCTGGGGACCAAGTATTCAAACACATGAGCCTTATATTCAAACTGTAATATTCCTTCATAGGCTCATGACTATCTCATAATACACATATGTTTAGTCCAACTTAAAAAAAAACCCCATAGTCTTAATATTTTGAACACCAGTGTAACGGGACCAAGATGTTTGGACCAAGTTCAAAGTATCAGGCAAACTCTTAGTTATAAGTCCTAATTTTAAAAAAAAAAAATCCAGGAGCTGGAGAGATGGTTTAGTGTTTAAGAGCACTTGCTGCTTTTGAGGAGGACCTAGGTTCAGGTCCTGGGACCTTTATGGCAGCTCACAACCATCTATAAACTCCAGTTCTGGTGGATATAACACCTTCTTCTGGCCTATGTGGGTAGTGCATGTACCTGGTGCATTTACCTGCAGACAAATGCCGATACACATAGAATAAAAGTAATTTAAAGCAAGTAAAAGATCCAAGTTCCAAGCTTCCAGTATACAATGGCACAGAATCAACATTCCCATTTCAAAAGTAAGGAGTGAAAGAAGAGGAAAGTAAGAGCAGAGCAAAACAAGACCAGAGCCCCTCATGACAATCATTAATCCCTGAAGCTCCATGACCAGCATCAGAGTTCATGGGGACATCATGTAGGCTCTGGTGGGCCTGGGGAACCTTGACTCTTTTAGCCTTACTTCCTGTAGTATCATTGTTTTCTCTCCTGCAGTAGCTCTACCCGATATTTTCAACTTCCTTCAGCAGATGCTTGGCATTTCTGGAATCTCCTGCATCACATAGTGTCTCCATTGCAACTTTGGGGCTCACTTTAACAGCTTCATACATTAGCCTATAGGGGCCTCTCTTCAGAGAATATGGCTCTGTTATGCACTGCTTAGCCTCACAGGCTGTTTTTCCTCTGAAGGTTTGGGCCAAGACTTCATATGCACCAAACTGTTGCATTTTGTATGCTTTTAAAATTAGGACCACATACATGATACTGACAAGCTTCCCTGCAAGCTTTTAAGGTAGCCTGGTCCCGGGGAACACTGGCTCTAGTGGCCTCCAAGTGCTTGAATGGCCAAACTAGGGAAAACATTTCTCCGTTTCACCAGGGTAACCTGGGGTTCTTCCCTTTTCAAATATTCTGCTTTTCTTTTTAATGTGTGGATGGGGTGGGGTGGGGACATGTGCATGTGGATGCTCATGGAGAACAGAAGAGGGCACTGGTCTCCTGGAACTGGAGTAATAGGCAGTTGTGAACCACACAGGTGCTTTGCAAGATAGTATGTGGTATTAGCTACTGAGCCATCTCTCCAGGTCTAGCATGCTAGTTTTAAATCAAGGTTTCCAAGTGAGTTTGTATTGTTATATGTTGGAACTTTGGGTGGTTAGGGGCTTATCCTTAGGCACCATTCTCACTGTTCCAGTGAAATGTTTGTGGTTGCTGTTTAATCATACCTATTTATTTAACAATTGTACTCACTGCATACACAGCACTTCTACTATTTTAAATATGTTCACACTCCTCTCCTTACTAAACAGTACATTTTTACATCTTTCTGCTGTGCTATTTTTGCTCCATTCTCATTGTAAATCTGGCTGAAAGTACAGATAAGTAACTGTGCCATAAGCTTAATGTTATACAATCTTAAGAATTTCCTCCATGAAATAAATTGTCATCATAGTACTTGAATTTAGCCTTACTCAAAGCTTCAGGATATGAAGATTATATAGCCTGATTCTTTGTCAGACTGTAATATGAGAGGCCCGAAGGCCAATTACCAGTAGAGTAATCTGTAATTCCTTTCTGAAACCTCAGGTGCCAGGCCTTCACTTCTGCTATTCTATCTGGATTTTGGTCTTCTGAACCAGAATGGCCTTATAAGCTCTGTTGACTATTTTAGATATCTAGTCTGTAGCTCCAAACTCTTCAATATTCTTTTCACCAACCAGTTCTAGAGGCTTGTGAATCACCCAGCCAGGTTTAACACGGTAGTGACCCCACTTACAGTACCAACCTTCTATACTATTTACTTTTATTCTCATTATATAACAGAATATTTGACAGAAGAAACTTAAGGGAGGAAGAATAGAATTGGGCTCAGAGGTTTGGGTATGCATAGCCCATCATAGCAGTGAAGGCACAGTACCTTGGAATCTATCCAAGATAGTGCGAGCATGAAATATCTGCTTGTTACATACTTCGGAGAAGCAAAGGCGGGAGGGTTATAACCCTCAAGGCCTGTGCCCAGTGATGAACCTACTCTAGCCAAACCCAAATTCCTAAAGATTCCACAATCTCTCCATAGAATACTTACTACCAGCTGAGGCTCAAGTGTATAAATGCATGACACTCTGGGGGACATTTTACATCCAAACCAGAGCAGAGTTTAAAGAAGAAAATGCAACTTTACCCAGTACAGTTCTATTTAACCTTCTGCTAATTTACAGTCAAGATATTTTGGTGGGTATTTCTGCTTTCCCCACTGTATATGTATTGAAACCAGTTGCTACAAGATGCTACTATATTTATAAATGGATCATGCAGAACATTGTGGTTGTTACCCTGGATATATTCTATACATCTGCTCATATTCATTTTTAGTATACTATTTTTTTTGTTACTCCAGTATAAGTCTCACAAATTGCCCCTCTTTATGAATACTAATCTCCAATGATTTTGAAACATTAAAATTATTTTATTACTAAACAAAACACTGTATTATAGTGAACTCACAAATAAAGATATCACGCAGCTTGATTAAGGTAGCCACTCAAACATTTGCTTAGTCTAAACTCTGTACATCTCAATGAACTTTTGTACAGTTTGAAGAGCCATTCTAGAGCCATGGAACTTCCCTTAGGGTCTTAACTATTAACTATCTATTACATTTTTTTATACCTATTCTCCACAAAAAGGAAGAAAATAGAACTACAACAGGGTTGAAGCTAGAAAAAAATAGCATTCTATCCTCATTCATCACTCGTGTTCTTTTGCCTGCATTCCATCCTTCCACATCAGTGATCAGTACCCTTTCTTGGTCTCTTTTGTAAAGGTTATCCTGTGCATACACTGAGAGCATATGCACACACACGAGCACATGAGTGCACGCATACACACATACACACACATACAGAGGGAAAGAGAGAGAGGGGAGAGAGAGAGAGAGAGAGAGAGAGAGAGAGAGAGAGAGAGAGAGAGAGAGAGAGAGAAATTGATTATAGGCTAGGATCCACATGTGAAGGAGAGAATATGTAGCTTTTCTTTCTGAATTTGGGTATCTCACTTAATGAACATTCCAAGTTCATCCATCCTCCTGAAAATTTAAAGAATGTCCATTCCATAAATGTACCATATTTTCATTATCCACTCATTTGTTAATGGACATATAGGCTGGTTCCATTTCTTTGCTATGCTATGTATAATAGCAATAAATGTGGATGTAAAAATAGCTCTATGGTAGGATATTTGCTGTCACATCCCAGTCAGAAAGGCTATCAACAAGAAAACTAACAATAAATGGAGAAGATGTAGGGAAACAGAACTCTTATTCTCACAGATAGGAGCACAAATTAATATATCCATTATTCAAATAAGTTTGGAGGCTCCTCAAAGGATTTAAACTAGAGGCTTGAGAGATGGCGCAGCAGTTCAGAGCACTGGCTGCTTTTCTAGAGGACTTGGGTTCAACTCCCAGCACCCATATGGTGGCTCACAAACATCTGTAATTCCAGTTCCAGGGGATGTGACATCCTTTTCTGGCCTTTGCAGGAAAAAACAAGAACCTGCTTCTATGGCTACTTTGAGAAGTGTACATGCTATGTATGTAGAAGTGCATATGCTACTATGTGTGTTAGGATCTTATTTTTAACTAACTTTAACATTGTTATGGCAAAACCTGACAAAATAACTTTAGCCCCAATACATATAGGGCCTCCTAATACTTGACATTCCACACCCACAATGCTATATCCAGTCTCTCTGCCAAGCAGGGTCCTGCACATTTTGTACCTGAGCTGACCCCAATCTCTGGGCTTTGGTCAGGATGTACAATCCTATGTGCTAGCAAATCCCCTTGTGTCCACCTGACTTTATACAACCCAAACCAAATCAACACTTCAGGCCCAAATAGGCCCACCCATCCTGTGCTGTGTCCTAGCCTGTGTCTTTTGTTAGTTCTGTGTCTTCTTATCAGACACAGAGCTAACAAAAGAAGTCCATGTGCCCAGGTTTTATCACAGAGATAAAAACAATATAATTTTAATCTATAATAGGCCAAGTTGAGGAATGCTTGTTGTTTCTGTACAACATATCAATAATTTTACCTATATTATCTTTCTCAATTCTCATAAAAATCACATCTAGTAAAGATTTAATTCCCAGTTAACATATGGTAATGTTAAGTAACTTTAAACTCAAATATATAATATACAGAATAGTCAGGAATGCAGATTAACTCTTTTTGAGCCAAATCCTATGCTCTCTCTATTATTATACAGTATTATCCCGAGAAGTAAGAGACACTTAAAATGAGCCTCTATTAGCTGCAAAATAAATGCTCTTCTCAGTCCTCGAAAGATGGCTACAAAAACCCAGGCAGAAAACAATACACATACCTTTATGTTGTCTTTTACCTCAAGAAGAGTTTGTCCTTTGGTATCTTTCCTGATAGTTCATATGTGTGACCATTTGAGAACAGTTTTACCAGTTGCTTTTTCTCCAGTCTTTATCAACTTTGAAGAAGTTGATTTCCTTTTCTTCTTTGCTCTTGCCTAAGGCCTAGAGCTCAATTCTGCAGGAAGGAAAAGGGGGGGGGAGAGAGGGGGGAGGGATGGAAGGAGGGAGGGACAAAGGGAGGGAGGGAGGAGGAAGAGGGGGATGGAGAGAGAGAAGGGGGAGGGAACTGATTGATTCAAGCTTCAAGAATGAAGTGACTCTCCCAGGTTGCAGAAAGAGGTGCCAAAGGAAGAGATGTACTACTAGACCACAAAATGAGTTGTAATAGATAGTCTTTATGGTTAATGGCACTTTACTTATGTTATCAAAAAGCTATGCTGTTTGTTCAATTATTCCAGACTCAGCTTAAGCAAACTTCCAATAAAGGAATGATTTAGACACGATAACATGCACCTTCTATCTTATGCCAATTGACTATCTTTAAGTAATGAAAGGAGAAATAACAGGGTGAACAATTCCAAATGTCACATGGTAAGAATAATTTCTGGGGGCTGAAGAGATGGCTCAGGGGTTAAAAGTACTGACTTAACTCTTCCAGAGGTCCTGAGTTCAATTCCCAGCAACCACACAGTGGCTCACAACCATCTGTAATGGGATCCAATGCCCACTTCTGGTGTGTCTGAAGACAGATCTAGTGTACTAGTATAAAAAAATAAATAAATCTTAAAAAGGAATAATTTCAGATTCATATTGGGACAAGACTTTCAGAAACTATATTTAATTACCCCCAAATTTAGCCAATTGTTACATATAACTTTTAAATTGAGGACTCCTAACTTTGGGTGCAAGTGAACCCCATCTATCTTTAATGCAGATATGTATGTTTAATAGAGATGAATGAATGAATGAAATAAGAAACTGTCTGTATTAGCACATTAGATTATTCAGTCAGTTTAATGTTTGCTGGGAGACACTTTTGGTTCAGTGTGCCTTCTAAGAGCAAGCAGATTTTAGTCCCTTCTAAGTTAAGACATAAGTCCAAGTACCCATCTAACTGTGTATTAAATTTTGAAAGGACACCTGGTAAGGCTCAGTGCAATAGGTTTGTAACCCCCATTACTTAAGAAGCTAAGGCAAGGATATCAGGAAGTCAAGGTCTCCCCGAGCTCACTGTGAGTCAATGGTCAGTCTGAGCACATTAATGAGACTACTTCAAGAAGTGAAAAGAGGGCAGAACATGTGAGGAGAATGTGTGAGGAGTGAGGTCAAACCCACAGTCCTGTAAGAAGAAAATAAACACAAGAAATACTGAAGACCATCCAAAGTCATTTCAGAATTAATATCAAGCTAACCCAAACAAGATGGAAATTAGTCTGTAGTTCTTCCACCTTTGCAACCTCTTAGAAGTCTAAAAGTACAGTCAATCAAGTAAAATCAGTAATGGCCACCAGACTCTTGACCCTTTAGGTCCTGTGTGTATGTAGGATACTGAGGCCTCACTGACTAGGGGTGACTAATCCTGCCAAGGGCTACTGAAAGAAACTGCACAGATATAGACATTTAAAAACCAACCAGACAGGATAATTAGTCACAATGTGAAACATAAAGCAAGATTATCTTAGTCAAAAGGCATCCCCTTAGAAGGACATTGAGCATAAGACAAAGTAACTGGTAAATACCAGCAATGTCCATGCCCAGGTAACTTAAGTGATGACTTTAAGTAAACTTACACAAACCAATGACCCAGTAAGCATTGTTTCTTTCCAGTATGGTAAGGCGATGGACTTCCCCATGTTTGTGTGCCCCATTGTCAACATATTCAAGATTAGAATTCATATTCTCTATGTTTCTCCATGTCATACCATCTTCACTGGATTTGTTTTTCAGTTTACAATGCATGGAGTTTTTTTCTTTTTTAAAATTAGCCACCTAGGGATCCATCCTGTCTGCAGACACCAAACCCCAACACTGTTGCCATGGTCAAGAGGCGCTTGCTGACAGGAACCTGGTGAAGCGATTCCTTGGGAGGTTCAACCAGCAACTCACCAATGCAGATGTGGGTGCTTGGAGCCAACCATCAGACTGAGCTCCAGTGTGGGAGCTGACAGAAGGACTGGAAGAGGGCAGAGGATTGCAACCCCATAGGAAGAACAAGTCAGCTGACCAGACCACCCAGTGCTCCCAAGGACTAGACCACTAACCAAAGAGTATACATGGAGGGATCCATGGCTCCAGACATATATGTAGCAGAGGATGGCCTGTCTGTGGTCAAGGGAGGGGTTGCCTTGGTCCTGTGGAGGTTTGATGCAACAATGTAGGGAGATGCTAGAGGGGTGGGGCAGGAGTGGATGGGTGGGGCAGGAGTGGTTGGGGGGAGCACCCTCATAGAGACAAAGGAGAGGGATGAGAGGGCAGATGTGGAATGGGGGGTTTGTAGAGGGGTAACCAGGAAGTGGGATATTATTTGAGATGTAAACAAATGGAATGATTGATTTTTAAAAAGAAAAAAAATAGAGTTATAACAAAGAAACCAAAGTTGTAAAATGTTTCATATTACTTTTTTTTTCATTTTTAAGGCCCAATGGCTTTAGTTCTTAATGATTATTTAACCTTGAATAAAAATATTTTTGATCTTATAAGGGGAAAAATACATGTTCCTCCCTTTCTATGCTCTTTGAAGATTGCAACAGACTATAAATTAATTGACTTGATGGGTCTATTTGTGTCCTTAGACATGATTCTCTTCCCAGGAAGAATCGATATAGCCCACGCAGCTAGTCAGATTAGAAATTTCTTCTTTTTCCAGGTTGAAACCTGAGTGTACTTAGGGAGATCTTAGAAACAAATATTCAGAATCGGGCATGTGAGAGGCAGGGCTTTGCTTTGGGGACTTACACTGGAGCCAGAAGCCTGAATGCAAGATCATTTCTTACATTGTACATAATGAACAGGGGTATAAATGTGTCCTTTAATATATAGTAATGGTTGTCTTCATGTGGGCCCGACAGGGATCTCGGTCTCCATGCCATTGACTACAGGGTGTGTGTTAAAACAGCATGTTTAGTATTTACACATTCCTTTCCATGTGTCAGTGATTCCATTATACCATCTAATTTAAACTTTATACGGCTGATTATAGTGATTTTTAACATTTCTACTCAATAGAATTGGAAGCAGAATTTCAAGAAACAGGTTAATTAATGGACAAAAGTCACACAACTGGAGGAGAAGTTGAACCCAGTGCTTGGTGACAGAATTGCTCTTAAAACTTTGCTGATTCAATCCAATTATTGATTAAATTAAATAGCATAACCCTGTGGTTCCCAAAGAAATTTGTGTCAATGCTGATAGCTTGTATCAGACCATTTTCCTCTGGCTATGAGAGATGGTAAAATTAGGAAGATCTACAGGAAATAGTATGATAATTATATATACTATTTTTCATTTTTATTGGCTATATTATTTATATTTCAAATGTTATCTCCTTTCCCGAATCACCCCCCAAAAGCCCCCTATCCCATCACCCCTTCTCTTGCTTCTATGAGGGTGTTTCCCCACCCACTCAGCTACCCATCTACCCATTCCCACCTCCCTGCCCTCACATTTCCCTACACTGGGGCATCTAGACTTCACAGGACCAAGGGCCTCTCCTCCCATTGATGACTGACTAGGCCATCCTCTGCTATATGCATGTAGCTGGAGCCATGGGTCCCACCATGACTCTTTGGTTGGTGGTTTAGTCCCTGAGAGCTCTGAGGGTACTAGTTAGTTCATATTGTTGTTCATCCTGTGGGGTTGCAAATGCTTCAGCTCCTTCAGTCCTTTCTCTAACTCCTTCATTGGAGACCTTGTGCTAAGTCCAATGGTTGGCTGTGAGCATCCACCTCTGCATTTGTCAGGCTCTAGCAGGGCCTCTCAGGAGACAACTATATCAGGCTCCTGTCAGCAAGCACTTCTTGGCATCTGCCATAGTGTCTGGGTTTGGTGTCTGTATGTGGGATAGATTTTTGTAAAAAAAAAATGTTAAAACAAAAGTTTTAAAATAGGAAGTAAAAATGTTATTATGACATAGTTTTAGAAGGCCACAGAAGGTCTGGAAAATGAACATGGAACAGGTCTCTGGGTTTTGATATCCCATTATGAATGATAAAATTAATATTATAGAATCAGTATGGTCTCTGATACCAGGCTTGGGTCCAAGTCTTTGCTCCAATGTCCACTAACCTCCAAAAATGAACTAGGAATAGTCTAATCCAACCAAGGAGATTTCTGAAAGACCTTTGCAAAAAAAAGTTTAAAACACTGAAGAAGATGGACAGAATTAATACTGATATATATTATGGAAATGGCTATATTATTGAACATGTTCTACAGATTCAGTACAATAACCAAAGCAGGATAACACAATTCCTAGAATAGTTTAAGCTTGAGTTCTCAAATTTTACACAAGCCACCTTGCCCCTCCTTCCCTCTTCCCCTCTCTCTGTCTTGCTATAGTTCTTTCTGATGCAAACTTATTATGTAGCCCTGGCTGGCCTCCAGTGCCCAATCTTCCTGGCTCAGTACCCTGAAAGTTGGGATTGCAGGTGTGTGCCACTACGCCCATCTTTTCTTTTCCTCAAACTTAATCTGAAAATTTTCACTGAATACAGTTGGGATGTGTGGTATAACTGGCTGGAAAAACAAACAAACAAACAAACAAACCTTAAGTGTGTGGCAAAGAAAATGCATGGAGAGCCTTTCCCCTGTCTGTCAACTAAGTGACACTCTGTGATAAACCTGCCCGCCCTAGTCATCCGAGGGAAGTGACAAATTCAAGTAACTGTTCAGGTCAGGACAGCCAAACCCAACTGACCCTGCCCACAAGAGTCTTAGGGCCCAGTCCAGTGGAAGTTCAGTCTGACTCCAGTGACTTGTCTCCACATTCCATACAGTGCCTGGCACTTAACACTGGCACAGGCAAAGGCGGGAAACTTTTATTTTAAAATTTATAGTTATATGTTTATTTGAATATCAGGAGAGCATATGGAGCTCAGAGAGCAACTTGTGGGAGTTGGCTTTTTTTTTTCCTTCCAAATTCTAGGTCTCAGGGGATAGAATTGAAGCCTCGGACTTGGGCAGCAAAGTACCCTTATCTGTTGAGCCATCTTGCCTGCTCAAGTGTGAGAAGCTTTGATAGCTCTTCAAGATTCTCTTATCCTTCTACTTCAGTAGTGTGTGTGTGTGTGTGTGTGTGTGTGTGTGTGTGTGTGTGTGCGCGCGCACGCGCACGCTGTCTGTCACAAAACTAGAAAGAAGACCATAAGAGCAGAAAAAAAGAGGTCTTAAGGGAGGGTTATATGGAGTGGTGTCTTAGGGTTTTACTGCCGTGAACAGACACCATGACCAAGGCAACTCTTATAAAGGACAACATTTAATTGGGGTTGGCTTACAGGTTCAAAGGTTCAGTCCATTATCATGAAGATGGAAGCATGGGAGTGTCCAGGCAAGCATGGTATAGGAGGAGCTGAGAGTTCTACATCTTGATCCAAAGGCAGACTGGAGAAGACTAGCAAAGCCCACCCTCACAGTGACACACTTCCTCCAACAAGGCCACACCTATTCCAACAAGGACACACCTCCTAATAGTGCCACTCCCTATGGGCCAAACAGTCAAACACATGAGTCTATGGGGGCCAAATCTAGTCAGACTACTAAAAGTGGATAGAGGAAAGAAAAAAAGGATAAGAAAATACATATAACAAGAAAGCAGAAAGGACTAATGGGGAGGACGGACAGAAGGAGGGAGCAAGGAATTTGGGGAGAGCAGTGGTAGAAAGAGGATCCACAAAAAACTAGTATGTATGAAAACCCCATAATGAAATCCATTACTTTATATACTAATTAAATACAACTAATAAAAGAGGATCGGTATACACCAATACACAGACACACCCATACCCTTTTGAAACAGGGATAAAGACTAGGCCAGTGGTCAGGGACTGTCTAGCAAGCCAAATTACTGGTGGGTACAGAGGAGGGGGACACAACTGCATTATTCACCTAGCCATATCTAAATTTTAGGCATAGGGGATTAAAATCTGGGAAGACATGAACACTCCTAAAGGCCTTAGACTAATGTGAGTCATCAAGGTCTCCAGCCATTGGATTACGCCAGTGGTTGAGCTGCCCAGAGCCACAAGTGGAAACACAGCCTCAAAGGGCTCCTGACTCAGTTAAACTGTTAGGTTTTCTTCAGGTTGGGGAATGGTTTGTCCCCTGGACCTTGGGTACTAGTCAAATGGGATTGCAGGAGCTCCTTCCATAGACCAGTCCCTCAGGCCAGGGGCTTCAGCTAGCCCAGCCAGGGTGTTTTCCAGCAGATCCTAAAAGCTTCAGACCTTACATAGTGGCAGAGCCAGAAGAGGTGGTTCCGAAATTTAGCAGCAAAGAAGGTTTGTGGGCAAGTATATCTCTTGTATGTAATTAGGCGGCAAGGAGCTCTCCGGATTCTGCCTGTAGCTGTTTCTGCAGGCATCCAAAAACTGGAGGTCGGAAGTAGTGCTCCGCGCAATGCTAGCAGCTATTACTACCTCCCGCCCTGCAGGACCTAGCGTACAAGGCATTCAACACCAGACGCTGAGGCTAGCCCTCTTAGGGTAGGCAGAGCAAATGAGCTCCAAGACCACTGGCAGGCCCCAGTGGCCTGCTCCCCCGCCGGTGCGCAGCTACTCACCGTGCGCGCCATCAGCTCCAGCACCTCCGAGTGGTCCAGCTTGGCCTGTGTGTGCGCATATGGAGAAAGGCGATGATCCAGGTTGAGCGCTCCGGGAACCACCTCCTAGTAGCCCCACGTGGCGTCCACCTAGTCGCTTGCGGCATCTCTGTGGCTGCGAGCAACAGTCCCAACTCCCGCAGGCTCTTGATTCCTGCGCGCAGTTTCTTCACAGGGGCCTTCCGGGCATTTTGGAAGCGTATCCCTGAGTCCTGGACTATCACAGCAATCCTTCCTACAGGCAAGCACCTTAGGTATCCCTGCGCCACCCAGCGGTCCTCGATTTTCTTATCGGCAAGGTACAGGCCATATGCCACTGGTGGATTTCATGCTATACCACCCACTTAAGTGTTTCCACCAGCAAATTAAAAATCTTAACTAGCTTGAAGGCTAAAGTGAGCTCCTGAATGATTATTAGTGCTAAACTAAATCTATTCTAGAGAAGTCATAATTAAAATTTAAAAGTCCAGGGGACAGTGAGATGGCTTAGCAGGTAAAGGTGCTTTCACATATACCCAATGACATGACTTCAAT
>NC_045030.1:128467052-128468755 GCF_008632895.1 Mastomys coucha
CACACACACACACACACACACACACTTTAAATGTCATTTTGAGATAGGCTCTTGCTAAGTTGCCCAGGTTGGTCTTGAGATAACTTTGTAACCCCGAAAGCCCTTGAGCTTGCAATTTTCTTGTCCCAACCTCTGCAGTAGAACTGCTTTTGAAAAGACTGGAAACAAAATTCAAAAGAAGACAGACACTTTGAGGGAGGTGGGAGAAGCTGGAACATACTAAAAAGTGCTAGTGAAATTTACATAATTCCTTATGTAAATAGACCATAATGAGTTTATCAATTTTCCTACTGATTATCGCTTAGGCCATTTCTACTTTGGGGCTATTACAAGTGAAATTTGCTACAGCTATTTTATGCATATATTCTTTGGGGCACACATTTTCATTTGTCTTAGGTAAATACCTAGGAGTAAATTACTGGACCTTCGCGCTGGAGATTGAAACGAGGGCCTCATATATACCAGCAAGCTGTTCTACCACTATGCTAGAACCCTGCTGACTTGATTTTCCTACAGGGTCTCACTAAGTTGCCCAAACTATCAAGTTGCCTTTTAACTCCTACTGCAGCGTACGTAGGTAGGCCTTGAACTTGTGATCCACCTGGCTCTGCTTCTGAAGTAACTGGGATTGGAGCAGGTATTGAACAGCCTATTATACGCCAGTGACCTGAGTCACTTGTGTCTCCTTTTATCACTTATGCAATTCCTATGTATGAGGCCTGTTCCTTGGATTAAGCTCTCTGTTTCAATGTCAAGTCTCCTATAGTACATGCCAATACTAGTATTACTCCTCTGCATTTATTCAGTAGACTTTCTCCTATCTTATTTTATTTTAAAAAATAGAATTAATTTGTCTAGGAGGAAATCATGCTGAATATATATGTTGATTTGTGAAGAACTTGTGTCTTATTCACATGGAATTATTGCATATTAGAATATCTGCTTTCAGCTGTTCGAAGTGCCCATGGTTGTCTTTCTGAAATTTGCAATGTTTCCCTCCAGTTAGACAATACTGATCAGAGGCCAGTGCTCTGAGCTGAACCTCTGCAGTAGGCTCTAGCAGACAAGATTAGTGAATGGAGTTTCACTTGTCAAACAGAATGTGGAGAATAACATCATTTTTCTAAAAATAGGAAGTTCCAGTCATCCTGTCAAGGTAACAAGGGAATCCCTCTGCTTTGACCTTTTCCGAATAGTGACCTTGAATCATCTCTCTCTGAAGTTTTCTCCAGCCCTTCTTTCTGTAAAGCCAGTACTTAGCCCAGCTCATTAGAACACACATTTAACTTTAGAGAAGTAATTCTAAATTACAGAATGGCAAAGAAAAGTCAACCAGGTCTCTGAATTGAATGCCTTGGGATTTTGCCTTTGACATCGCCTAGTACACTTGTTAACAATCATCCCTGGTAATTAAGTTTTTGATCATAAAGATCTGCCTAACTCTGGAACACTGGGATTAAAGGTCTGTGCCACCACACCCAACCAGACATCGGTTTATTATTGATTGATTACTATTTGACACTTACATACATTTATAGAGAGAATTTTAGTTTTTCAGCCCATATACCTCTGTCACCCCCTTGCCTTTCCCATTGAAATATTTCTTCCCAGCAAGGATCCCACATACTGCCATGCTTTTTCTATATATTACTGTTTTTCTTTTCTTTTTTCTTTTCTTTTCTTTTCTTTTTTTTTTTTTTTTT
>NC_045030.1:128469118-128473296 GCF_008632895.1 Mastomys coucha
TGTATGGGCACATGTGGTGGGTGGAACAGATTTTTAGATACTATTGTTAGTAGAACCCTATGTATGTTGGGGCTTCCATGGGCAGATCATGGGAGGTAGGAAGACAGGTCAAATATGAAGGCTGAAAAGACTGAGGACAAGGGCCGTTCCAGACCCAAGATGTCACCTGTATTGGTGACAAGAGAAGCTGACTAAGGACCAAGATTGGTGGTACAATTTCTCTTATGGTCAGAGTCACTCTTCAATCAGCTTGGGTGAGTAGCCTCAGCAGGGCCTCCCTGATGTTACAATTGTCATGTGACATCCCATTTTTTCTTTTAGTCCAGGGCTTGATCTGCAGTAGGGTGCTCACAAGCACTGCACATTTCTTTTTTTCCAGAGCTTGTAAGAAGCTATTTGGGAAGACTAGCCCCTTTGGAGTCTCCTAAGAATCCTGATTTGATAGGGACCCAGAGAAGAGCCAGGTGAAGCAAGGGGGCACACTACACCACAGCCAACATGGCTGGTTTCAGCCTAGATGATTGAACCCATGGCCTTTTGCATGTCACACAAGCACTTTACCACTGAGCTATAAGCCCATTTTCTTGAGAGAGAAGGTCTTACCAAGTTTCAAAGCTAGACTTGAACTTACTCTGTAGCCCAAGGTAACTTTGAACTTGTAATAGTCCTGAATACCCAGAATTTCAGGCCCACAGCTAACATTATGACTGACTACCTTATTAATTTCTGTGCATGATGCTGGAGATTGAACTTAGGGTCATGAACATGCCAGGTAAGTGCTGCACCACTGAAATACATCCCCTAGTCTAAAAGAGCCTTTCAATTAATTTATAGCACAGATACCTTACTAAGTTTGGTAAACCTTATTCCTTGAAATACACATTCATCAGTTTAACTCCCTCTCCAGACTCTGTCCTCACAGTGATTTGCAAATGCTTTCTTGTGGGTGGCTATGTAACTTGAGCCAGGAGGTGAGAGAATATGGACCAAGCTCCCCACAATGTTTGCCCTCATGTATATCCCAGCCTCCAGCAACTCTTATTCCAACTCTTACTGATTCCAAAGGAGCCTGAGGGAAGAGGCTGTGGCACTGTGGCTTGGGCTCCCTCACTTTTATATGTCACATGGTCCAAGAGTCCTGTCTCAAGGACAGAAAGGTCTTGAGGGAGCAATGGTAGCATCTTGTGAAGGTTCATTCCTAGGGATTGTCAACAAATAAAGAAGCCAGCTGTGGGTGAGGAGAGCAGCTATGGGTAAGGAAGACAGCTGTGGGTTAGGAAGCCAGCTGAGGGTAAGGAGGCCAGCTGTGGGTAAAGAGGCCAGCTGTGGGTGAGGAGACCAGCTGTGGGTGAGGAGACCAGCTGTGGGTGAGGAAGCCAGCTGTGGGTGAGGAGAGCAGCTGTGGGTAAGGAAGACAGCTGTGGGTTAGGAAGCCAGCTGAGGGTAAGGAGGCCAGCTGTGGGTAAGGAGGCCAGCTGTGGGTGAGGAGACCAGGTGTGGGTAAGGAGACCAGCTGTGGGTGAGGAGACCAGCTGTGGGTGAGGAGACCAGCTGTGGGTGAGGAAGCCAGCTGTGGGTGAGGAAGCCAGCTGTGGGTAAAGAAGTCAGCTGTGGGTGAGGAAGCCAGCTGTGGGTAAAGAAGCCAGCAGGGGCCGAGGGTACACCTGGACCAGTGCCATAACCTACTGTGGACCTGAAATGCAAGAACATTCCAGAGTCTAATAGGTACTGGTCATTAGAGCCGATGGCCTCTTTATGGACTCGGGCTACCTTCCTTGTTTGACAAGTTGGACAGGAGCCCTAGAATGCTTACCACCCTTCTTGTTGGCATGCTCATGTACACAGTAGTGAAGAGTCCAGGGACACATGACTCAGGGCACAGTCCAGTTAAGGGTAAAGTTTTGCCCATTTACCCACCCTGACTTGTTATAGTTGTACCTAAGACAAAATTGTTCTTGTCTATAAACATCCTTTTTTACTTTTTTAGACATTCCAGTCCCAACTTTATTTGTAAGAAGTCTTAGACACAGCCATGTCAGCTCCGAGAAACCACATCTGGTCATCCCCAAGTTAAGACTCAGAGGTCTCCAGGAAAGGCTTGGAACCACAAGCCCAGGTACTCATAGGCCAAGAAAAAAAAATCAGTGAGTTCTACAGGTCTTTGATGTAGGTATCCAGGTCCCCTGGAGGACATGGACTGACAAAGTCGGACTGCAGCAGAAACTACATTTTCCCAGCTCAATGGCTATACTGAGTACCCAGTCTGCAGTTCACACCCAGGAAACCCTGAAGCTGGCTTTTTATGCATTGGGGGAGGTAAAGAGCCTGGTCAGGACTGTACATGGGGCTGAACCACAACTTTCTTTGTCCTCTCTTTGTAAGGGCCCTTCCTCCAAGTGTCCCTAGTTAATAATGGCAGTTAGGTATGGTAGATCATGGTCAGCTGAGAACACTTCACAAATAGGGGATATGATTGCAGTTGTTCACTGCCACCTACAGTCTTTGTTTTGTTTTTCGAGACAGGGTTTCTCTGTGTTGCCCTGGCTGTCCTGGAATTCACTCTGTAGACCAGGCTGGCCTCGAACTCAGAAATCCGCCTGCCTCTGCCTCCCAAGTGCTGGGATTAAAGGCATGCACCACCACCACCCCACCACCTACAGTCTTAAGCCTTACCCACAACTTTCACCTTAATCTTTTCCTTCTTTGGGGTTCCTTGGAACATTTGCAGAGAAAGAAGGCATGAAGTGCCACCTGTGACTGAGAACCAGAAGCTGGGCTGTAGAATGTGTTGAAGAAGCCAGAAGTCTTCTGAATAGTAGGACTGGGAAGCAGATGGTACCTGGATGATCAAGTCTGTATCCCAGGGAACGGGTGCAGGTGAGACAGACTTAGAGCACCTATGGCTTTACCAGGCTGACATTCAGGAGCCATGGGTCTGGATATATCCAGTTTATGGGTAGATAGTGCTATGGCCAACCTGGTTGAAGCTGTCCATCTATCCATAGTGAAGCATTTGTCCCCTGGTCTCCTATTTTTCTATTACCCTTGGTGACTACATTGGCCTCATCCCAGAAGTTAGACCGGGTAGGTATCAGGAGCCTTGGTCTCTTCAGTCATGCAAGTCTTAGAACTTCATTTGAAGGACAACCTAGGACTTTCTGAGGAAGTTATGATGTGTGAACCCTGGAGACCTCACACATTGTGATCCTGAGAGGACAGGCATATCTAATTAATGGCCATGGCTTTTAGTCAGCTTTCTAGATGGCTCCCTTTCACAGATACTCCAAGCCTGTTTTGCTAGGAACACATGTACCTCTTGACTCTGGAGTCCACAGGGTGAGACTCCCTCAGATTTCAGCTGCCAGCATACCTGGTGTCTAGAATCTCCCAGTGAGGTAAACTTGGTTCTGTCCCACTTGGCAATCTTCATCTTCCAGTTGCAGTGTGGCCAGGACATATTGCCATTTTTCTACTCCGTAATTGCCTTGGCTGTTGAGCATACTTCTGTAGCCCTGCCATACTCAGCTAGATTCTGTTCTGTCTATCTTCTGGCCTATGGAACTGAGTGTCAGCAGAGCCTCAGGTACTGGATGGGACAGGCAGGCCTGATGATTTTGTGCCACTACTATACAGGGCCTTGTGAGATCATGAGAGGTGGCTTGCTCCATTTGCAGCTAAAGCTATGGATCAGCTTTATGGGAGGTAGGAGACTCCATGATCTGTGCCATCCCTAGAATACTTGGAGTAGGAATGGAACCAGTGGCCTTAAAAGGGAAGGATTTGTCACTGCACTCAAGATCAGAGTACCCTGTGACTTCTGCCCATGAGAAAGGTGTCCTCCACACTTAGCCACCCCTGAGTTTCCCTCCCAACTGTCTGTGATTTTTTTCCTGCTGAGGACAACATAGACTCACTCCACTGTCCTTTGCTAGGCTCAGGGAATAGGCTCTAACGAGTGAGTAATACAGAGAGAGTGAATGGGAGGGGCAAGAATGGAAATGAATAAATGAATTGGTGCTAGTGAGTGGCCTGTATGGGAGAGTAAGTTACCCATAAGTGAGTTAATACATAATTGGGCGCATGCAGCTCCTTGCATAGGTAGGTCCTGGCTGGTTCCTGGGCACTACCCAGTGCTGTGCCTTCACCTCAGCACCAGCACCCAGAAAAGTCACTGCTCA
>NC_045030.1:128473306-128477125 GCF_008632895.1 Mastomys coucha
ACACACACACACACACACACACACACACACACACGTTTATTTTCACATTTATTTTAATGTAAAATTGGCCTTAGGAGGACATTTTTGTAAAAATCAGATGACTTGTGGCATATGAGTTTGGGGGACAGTGTCTGTCATCTAAGCATCTGCTCACAGAGAGGGGTTGTTATTATTCAGGGCCAAACACTCTCGGCAGCTTCTTGAAACATCTGCTGAGTTACTACAATCATCCAGAAAAGCTGACAGCCAGATTTTCACTTCCTCGACATGCCTTTGGCAGGCCCCTCCCCACTGCATCCAGCTTCATTCTTTCACTGAGTCTTTTGAGACCTTTTTTGAAAAGCTCTAGTGAGGGGACCTTTAGCACTTGTCACCTAGGAAACAAACCCCCCAATCCATGTGATTTACCCTTTAGCTTACCTTGAGTCTCTAACCACACCTCATCTTCTGAATAAAGCCTTCTTTGGCTCCACCACTGAACTATTGCAGTTGCCCTTGGCAACTCTCCCTAGCAACTTGAGTTCCAACCATCTTCTTTCTGCTTCACTTCTCCATCCTTCTCCATGCCCTTGTCTGCACCCAGCTTTCCCTTTTCCCTGTTTTATGTGTCTGTTACTCTTACAGGATATGCTGCCTCTGGCTCCTCACATTCCATGTTCTCTTAATTCTTAATTCTTTTAGATATATATGTTGATCACTTAAAATGTGTGTATGGAAAGGAGAAACAGACAAATATAAGCTATTCTGTCCAAAGATGAACTGAAGTGTGATGACCAAAAATCAGGGGACATTCAGGAGAAAAAAAAGCACCTCTGTCGGCCTGAGAGCCTTCCTTAGAGGAAGGAGGGGTGGAGAGGGTAGAACCCAGCACAGAATCTTTGGGGTCTGGGCTTGGCCTTAAGGACAGTGAGGAGACATAGATGGTTGTAGGCAGGATAGATGAGGTTATACACTTACCAATGAGTATGGTTACTGAAGAAGGCATGGTGAGATGGTATGAACAACAAGGAGCTGGTGCTAGCCTGACCAAGAAAGCAGAGATGATTAATTAAGCATATGCAAAAGGTGAGACATGCTTTGAGTTGGTAAAACTATAAGAAATGTTGCCTCACCTTGCTGGATGTAGAGGAAGGAGGTAGGTTTCTTTCATCTATGCAGACACTGGAGCCACCATTTCCAAAACTGGTTGTCTTCATCTTAAGGATGAGGGCTGTTACTGACCACTGAGAGCAGCTCTGGCCATGTACCTCATCCCCATGACAAAGGTGGAAGAAATTAGAGGAGAAGAAAATCTAAGTCAGGGCTTTTATATCAGGGTAAGGTACACTAAAGGGCTGGGATTTTCACAATGATGTCAGATGCAGCCGGAAATTGAACCCACTTAGTGTGGACTGTGTAGATGCAGAATTCAGCCTTGGTAGGGCTGTTGCTTGGCAACAGGCACCTGCGGGATCATGTCTCCTCTCAGGGTCTAGAAGGCAGGAAAAGTACATCTGTGGGACAGGATGGTACATCTATGCTGACCTTCATGAAAGTGGGATGTGTCACAACATCTACCAGAACATGTGAAACACGGGGTAAAAAGATTTTCAGGCTGGATGAACAAACTATATCACCCACCATACTGGGAAGCTCTGTTCCCTTCTGGCACATATTCAGTGAGAGACATGAAGACAATCACACTCCTGTCTGTGATAGTGAGCAGCCTATGTAGCAGAGAGGGTTTCCTGGAGGGAAGGAGGAGGGAGGAGATTGGCAGAGCTTCTATACTTAGGGGTCAGGATGACCTGGACAATTGCTGATCTTGGGGAGCTCCTGTTGCCTTTCCAGCAGAGCCCTGCTCTGCTTCTGTGCACTCAGCTAGAATCCTGCATTTCAACAGAGCAGACAGACATAGAAAGGATTCTCCAGGCTGACTCATGACTGTACAGTCACTTGGACCCCCAGGCTACCTGAATCAAATTTTAGGTCAAGGAACTGAGGTGGAATGGGGTGGTAGGAGTTTTAAAAAACTGAAGACTCAATCCTAGGCTGAGGCATCCCAGGGGTCAGGTAGTACTTACTCTGGCAAGTTGGCATAGCACACATGTCTGACCAGCACTACCTTCAGGGCTGACGAACTGGAAAGCAACCAAGGTGATTTTGCTCCACAGAAATGGCAAAACTTGCCTCCATGGCCATTTGTTAAATATTTAACAAATAGCAGGGAGGAAACAAAGAAAAGTCCCAGCCACATGGTGTGGGAAACACGTATGACACAGAGAGACACATAGCCACATACTTCACAGACACATTCAGACAGACAATGCATAAGTCTACATGACCTGGGCACGGACATGCTCCCCAAACACAGATACACAGGCACATACACCAGCATACTGACACATTTACAAATAGACTCAGAGTCAGAGACACACATAAGCTCACACTCATCTGTTCCTTACCCCCTTCCCCACACAAACATGAACAAAACCAAGTGAGATTGAGCCAGCCTACCACTTTCTTTTTCCCCTTACCTCTATCTAACAGGAGACACTTCTCCTAGCTGGTTAGTCATACATATCCAAGCTCTTGTGTTTGCTCTTTAGTCAAACTATTCTTAGATGGACAAATGGAATTTAACTCCATTTTGACCATTGAAAAATCCATTGGCAAGTGTTTCCTTACTCAGCCAGCACTATTTATGCTTTAGTCATTCAGTACCATGCACAGATTCCCACCCTTCCGCATAGCAGCCCACCCTCAATACATCCGTCCACACATCCACACATCCCACCCATAATTTCATCGTAATTCCCTTCTGCAGGAGCCTGTGTAAGAAAGCTGTGAACTTATTGTGAACTATCAATGGAGCACAGAGTCCAGTGTTTTTCCCACAAGGTGGCCTTTTAGAAAGTATTGCCTAAATTATGATAAGTGAATGTACTTGAAAGCAAGGACATGAAGGGAATGCCCTGGCATGTCCACATATCTCTGTGGGAAAGACAAAGGCCTAGGAGGACTATTCTAGGCTCTTTTCACACGACCAAAGATGATAAGACATAACACTAGGTATATTCTCTCACTGTACTTTTATTTGCTTAAGCTAACCGTAACCATCACCTCATGGTTTTCTTGCTTTAATAAGACAAGTAAGAAGTGCTTTGTGTGCGCTATTCTTGATCACTAATATCTGGAGTCCTCTGGTTACCCACATGTGTCTTTGTCATATCCTTCAATGGGTGAAAACAGCCTCACTGGCCATGGGGTAAACTGACACCCATTCGTCTACTGTGCAACTATTGGTCCATGTACCTCACCCACTAAGCTACTTACTGACCTATGAACACATCTTTCTACCTATTAAATCACACATCTACGCAGTTATACACAAGCCATATATCTACCTGTCCATTCAGCCACTATCTACCTTTCTAGCTAGCATGTGCCTGTTCATTTATAAATCTAACCCCATCAGCCCTCTGTTCACACATTCATCTCAGTGAGCATTCATTCATATCTAAATGGGTATACTCTTGTATACTTACTCTGTGCGTTATTCTGTCTTTTTTCTAGGAATTTTCTCACCAAGGACAGGACTGTTTGGGGGCTTGTTAGAGTATACACTCACTTGTTCTAAATTGAGTCAGGAGGAAACAGTTGGAATTTTTTTTTAATTTATTATTTTTTTATTTTAGATATTTTCTTTATTTACATGTGAATTTCTCCATTCCCAGTTTCCCCTCGAAAAGACAACAACAACAACAAAAAACCCTGTTGCCTCCCCCCTTCCCATGCCTGCCACCCCGCCCTCTCCCACTTTCTGGCCCTGGCATTCCC
>NC_045030.1:128486749-128491717 GCF_008632895.1 Mastomys coucha
AACCTCCTCTGTCACTTGGAAGCTGAGAGGATCGTGTCCCTGCCGCCCTGTGGCTCCCCTGGGAGTCGCGGGGCTTCTGGCTCCCAGCTGGCTGCTCAGGTCTCAGAAACTCACCCGAGAGAAAAATCTTTTTTTTGGTTTTTCAAGACAGGGTTTCTCTGTGTAGCCTTGGCTGTTTGGCTGTCCTGGAACTCACTCTGTAGACCAGGCTGGCCTCGAACTCAGAAATCCGCCTGCCTCTGCCTCCCAAGTGCTGGGATTAAAGGCGTGCGCCACCACTGCCCGGCAGGAATTTCTTAAGCAAAGCTTGATCTGAAGCAGAGTACCCAATATCATTGTCCCCTAGAGAACCAAAGGCCCTACCTGCCTATGTGTTTTGTGAAGTTTTTGTTGTGTGTCCAAAACATGTTTATGTGCTGTGTGTCCTATGTTTGTTATGTTTGTTTTATATGTGTAAGTTATAGATTGAGGATTGTGTGTGTTCTGTTTGGTAAGTGGTGGTATGACAGACATATGTATTATGTGCTAAATGGTATGTGCTATCTAGTGTCTCTGTGTGTGTTATGTGTTGACGAGTTGGTGTTGTGTGTGCTGTTTGAGTGTCGTGTTTGTGGTGTTTGTAGATGGTTTGTGTTCATGCTGTGTGTGTTATGCTTGTGTTCCTGCACAGAGGTCTCCAGAGGTGTCAACATGTCAGAAGGGACATTTGTCACCCTTTCCTTTGTCCTGTGCTATCTTTCTTCCCCCTGCTTTTCTGCTTGTATCTCTGAAGGAGGCCTCTCCTGGGGAACATTTCTGAAACTTCATATTTCTGCTTACTCATCCATCAGTCAGCGCAGTAGCTGACCATTGCGTCTGGCTCCTATATTCATGCTCTCTGCCTTGGTGCAAGCCCTATTCTTCATTCCCCAAGCAGAAAGTGCCCTTGGTAGGGTATGAAGTGCTCAGTTATCTGTCTGCTTTTTCTGACTTGATTCCTACAGGAATGTTCAGCTAGGCAAGAAAGGGAGGGCTCTGTCTCTTTTGCTCAGTACCTGGCAGGTCTCTTGCTCCTGGGGATGGGCTTGGCTTGGTATAGGGGTATGTCCTAGAGCTGGAAGCCCTGACAGTTGTGAGGACAAGGAAAAAATGGGAGAGTCTTCCTTTTTTGGGGGTGATTTCTCAAAGAAAACATGCAGGCACCATATCAAGGAGCAGAAAACCAGCATACAGATGAGGAAAACTGAAGCTGGGTGGGTCAGAGGGAGGGCTTTTTAGAGAGTGCTATCACACCATGAGCACAATGGTGTCTTTTCTAACCAAGAACCTTACAAGCCTGTGGGAGAAAATTCTAAGAGATCTGAGGAGGCGTGCAAGTAATAGGGTGGAGTAGAGTGTGGCAAGCCCCAGATCTCCACACACCTCTAGAGACTGGGGGTCATTTTGCCAGAAATAGCTTAGCTTTGTCACTGTTTTGTTTTTTGGTTTTTTTTGAAAAGCAGTGGATATGGTGGTTGTTGGCATGTCATTATAAGGTACAGAGGGCAGGACTCAGGGTTTGTTCCTATTGTGTGAGGACAGGTGACCCTGTGTGATAGACACAGGCTAGAGAGGACAATGCTACTGTCTTTGGACACAGAGGGAGGAAGACCCTATTTCCTCTAGGATGAATGAGCTGCAGATCTGGAAGCTTGATAGGTAAGAAGCAGATAGTCATGAGCAGCCATGGGAGTGTGAGCTGTAAGTTCCTATGTGAGCTTTTATTTCTGCCCACTTTGGAATTAGACTTGGGACCACCTACCATTTTGGTTGCCACAGAAACCCATTACTACTTTCCATGATGATAAGGAAAGGGCAGGGCTCTGGGCTCCTGTTGTAGATAGGTGTACATCTTCCACTGTACACACTCATAACCCATCATAAGGCACAGTCTGTCAGAGATCCAGTTTATCAATCCAGTGCTGGAAGTGGACATAAATTTCCCTGCCTTCAGGCCATCCACTCATGTCTCCAAATGGCACAGCTAGATCTCTGCATGTACTACGAACTGACTCCAGCCAATGTTCAGTTCAGAGGTTCTCAGGACCTTGCTCGGTTCCTCTTCCACTCTCCTCTGGCATCCAGATCCAGGCCTGACTTGTTTCCCTTCTGGACGCTAACTTTCTCAGCTTTCAGGGCTTCATAGGCCTTCAGCCTTCTCTTCTGCATCCTTTAATCCACAGTCTCTTACTCCCCTAGGATGAGTCCCATACTTCTCTTTCTAGTGTGAGGTGGCATAATTATCAGCAATTCTCTCTTCCATGCACCCCGGCCTTCTGCCAGGGCATTGTTCATGACCCCAGATGAGAAGTACCTGTGCTGGGGTTTGAATTGGCTCAGCTGCATGAAGCAAGCGAGGGGAAGCAAATGAGCAAGTCCTGGTCTTGGCTGTGATTCAAAGTTATAGGCTCCATGGAAAGGAGGACATGGGGAGTGTGTCCTCTTCGATCAGTCAGCTCTGAATGCATTTCACAGAATAACAGCCTTCCTGCGGCCTTCCCAGGGCTATCTCCAGCATGTGGGGATGAGCAGCTATATAGTTTCTCTTTGTGTACTGGGCAGGGTTCGTGGGGCAAACTTCCTTCCCCAACTCCCATAAAAGTAGCAGAGTTACTGGCAGGGGAGGGCAGAAAAAAGCCCAAACAACTTTGACAGATTTGGAAGGGGGCAGCTGTTTACTTTGAAGACTGTAAAAAACATCATTTCCTGCTTTCTTGAGTTTTAGGGTTGCTGATGAAAGATCTGCTATTATTTTGATATTATTTTCTTTTGCCTGCAAGTTAACATTTTCCCCTTAGTGCTTTTCATATTTATTTTCTTAGTATTTTTTAGACCATATTATGATATTACACAATAATATGGTATTCTTTGGAGAATTCTCTGGACATACCTATTTACGATTCCACATTGCTCTTGTGGTTGAATATCCATTTCTGTTGCAAGGCTAGGGAAAATTTCCGCACCTATATTTGGCATCTACCTTTGGTGGGTAGCGCCACTCCTGGGCAGGTGGTCCTGAGTCCTATAAGAAAGCAGGCTTTCTTTCCGGTTGGTTTTGGTCCTGTTGTTTTGTTACAGCATCAGAAAGCAAACTAGAGCAACGTCTGAGTGGATTATTGCCTGAATTTTATCCTTTGTTCCTGAAATTTGTCCTCTTCTATCTTTTCTGTTAATGCCTTCCCCTATGAGTCTTCATTGTGCACACAGATGGTGCTTTATTTGATTATTTCTTTTCATACATTTCCATTTCATTCTTTCTAATTCTTAATTTCTTTGTTAACATCCCCCCATATTTTTGGATTTCTTCTGCAAATGAATGCCTCTTTCATCCATTTTTCTGACTTTTATTTTCATCCAGAGCCTGAATTGCTCTCTTTACTTCAATCACTTGCTTATTAGAGTCCTCAATATGGCTCTTTTATGAAATTTTTTTTTTAAAAAAACTTATTTTATGTCAATGAATGCATGAATGTATACCATGTATACCTGGGGCACTTGGAGGGCAGAAGAGAGCATCAGATCTCCTAGAACTGGTGTTTCAGATGGTTGTGAGCCACCATATATGAGTGTTAAGAATCAAACCTGGTCCTCTGTAAAAGCAACAAGTGCTCTTAACCACCGAACCAACTTCCTACCTTTGACGTCTGCCCTCCCATGCCCCCTCAATGATATTTTTATTTCATCAAAAATAGAAGTCTGAAATATTGTTCTAACATTTCAGCTACCTCAGTAACTTTACTTTTCAGAACTGAGAGCTGTGAGCTTCTGGAGGTCCCTCCCATTTTTATTTTCCTAATTCTTTTATGTGTCTGTTCCTTTTTATGTGAGTCCTTCTGGTGAGTGGTCTTCACGTGGATTGTGTCCTCCACTACTATCTAGAGGTGAAGCAGACTGTAGTCTTGACAGCAGGCCAGTGTCATGTTGCCGAGAACACTTTGTATACCTGGACTGTGCTTCTGACAAGACTCAGAAGAGAGCATCACTGTGTGGAAAGTCCAGTCTCTACTGACCTTAGGCCTTTTGCCTTCGTATTACAAAGTCATCTCTAGTGTTTGGGAAAGCATTCTTTCCACAAGTGAGGGTTTTTTTGGGGCTCTCAGGAGTGTGTTAGACTAGTTTACTTGTGTTTACTCTCCTCATCCAGACATGTCAGAGACTACCCTAATTTGAGCTTTACCCCTTCTAAATTCCTGTGTGGCTTACTCATGCAGGTATGATGCCTCTCTGTCAATCCATTTTGGAGCACCAAAGGAGAATCTTAGGTTCAGGTTCCCATGGTTCACTTCTGCTTCCATCTCTGGTCTCTGCAGCATGATCTACCCTGGCTGGCTCTCCGGGCACACTGTATGTATCCAGGCACTCGTTACATATCCAAAGCCCAGACAATCTTCATCCAGCTCTGTCGCAAGTCATCTTGGAATAGACTAAAGCTAGCAAGGGAATTTTTTGGAGATGGCCCATCATTTTGTATGGCTGTGATGGGTACATTCTGAGCTACAGGGTCCTCAGAGACTTCATCCCAGGATTGCTTCTTGCTGCTGATATGCATTTCCTGACACTATTACATTGCTTAATGATTCCTGGGCATCAGCACACCCTGCTGGGTAAATTCCCTGCACATCAATATAAAGATATACTTTCATTTAATAAAGCCATATGAAGATGTACTTTTCTTGTAGTAAAGCTGTGTAGACAAATTAAGAATTTCACAATTCCTAATAATGATCTTATAGTATTACTAAATTTATACAGGTAATTTCAAGCCCTCTATAGTATGAAAGGTGCAAATAGAGTTTCGTAAACCTTCATGTGTCACGTGCTAATTACACTGAAATGAGAAACAGACTTGAAACACATTTATGATTAAGGAGAAACATTCAATCTAGGTCAAATCCAAGGATGAAGTCACAGGCATGCACTTGCTTTGAACTTATAATGAGTGTGTAGAAC
>NC_045030.1:128492386-128492687 GCF_008632895.1 Mastomys coucha
AAAAAAAAAAAAAAAAGAAAGAAAGAAAGAAAATGACCCCAAATAAGACACTTTGCTTCAGCAACTAAGATACTTTTGCTTCAGCAACTATGACTTTTGCCACCATAATCACAACTTTCAGCCTCCACAATCTCCAAAGCTGTCTGCTTCCCTTGGTCCACCTAAGTGCCAGGAAGGTCTTCAGCACAGCACCCTGTTCTCAATGGTGGCTGTGTTCTAGAGGACAGTGTAACTCCATGACAGCTACCACTGCCCTTGGCCTATTGCACGCAGCTGAGCACTGGCTTTTCTGCTAAAAAAA
>NC_045030.1:128494091-128498746 GCF_008632895.1 Mastomys coucha
GAAGGAACCCGAGTCACTGGGCTGGTGGAGTTCCTGTGTGCCTGGTCCCGCTGGTCCCAGTTACTTCCCCATTCTTTCTTTCTTTTTCTCTTTTTCTCAGCTAGTTCTTTGTTGTTAAGACTGACTTTTATCTTTAGCTCAGTTTTGCAGAGGCAGCTTCTAATCTTTCCCAGAAGTCTATTTTTTAATTCCCTTTTTATTGTTTGGTAATCTCATGTATATATGTAATTTACGTTATTTTCAAGCCCCTGTTGTCCTATCTAATCCCCCCACCTCTAGCTCCTCTACCTCTAGCTCCTCCATCTCTAACCTCTCCACCTCCATCTCCTCCATCTCTAACCCTTCCACCTCTAGCTCCTCCATCTCTAACCTCTCTACCTCTAGCTCCTCCATCTCTAAGCCCTCCACCTCTAGCATCTCCATCCCTAGGTGGAACCTTCTTCCCAACAAGTGTCTCTTCTACTTTCATGTGTTCTTTCTGTATGTGAGTCATTGTTTTTTGAGTTTCTTGTCTGAGTATAGGTGGGAGGTTATTTTCTGTAGCAAGAGTACATTCTCAGTAGCTACACCACTGAAGAAAAATATACTCCCTCCACCAACAACCACTAACTACCAATAGTCTCTCGGGGAGGGGTACAGCCTCATAGGCTCCTGATTCCATCCGTCATGGAATATTGATGAACCAAATCTTAGGCAGATAACTTCCGCTGCCACGAATATGTAAGTGCAATATCATGTCGAAAAGATATCATTTTGCTGCATATCTGCTCATAATCTGGCCCTTACATTTTTAATATGTCTATCTTCCGTGATTTTCTGTAAGTCTTGAAGGGAATGATAGAGTTTTTTTAAAATCTTACTTTGGAAAATTGCATTAGTTTCTGGTGCCATGGGTGAATGATTACACTTTTTGTTCTATTGTCTATGCTTTGCAATGGAATATTTTTATGTTGATTTTTATTACTAATAGTACATTTTTAGTACTTTCTTCAAAACTTTTACATTTCTAAGAGTCTAGCTCACCTTTTACATAATGTTTTATTATTTGTTGTTTCACTGTACTCTACAACAGATTACATAAATTTTCTTCTAAAATTATTAAGATTTATTTGCACTTAAATATTGAAAATATGCTACAGCGCTTATGATAGCTCCTTGACACAAGTTCCTTTTTTTGTTTTTGTTTTTGTTTTTGTTCTTGTATTAGAGACAGGGTTTCTCTGTGGAGCCCTGGCTGTCCTGGAACTCACTCTGTAGACCAGGCTGGCCTTGAACTCAGAAATGCTCTTGCCTCTGCCTCCCAAGTGCTGGGATTAAAGGTATGTACCACCACTGCCCGGCCACAAGTGCCATTTTTACTCCTCTTGTAACTTTATTCTTTAATTTTTTTCCTTTTATTAAAAATAGATATTTTCTCACATAATATATCCTGACTATGGTTTCCCCATCTCTACTACTCCCAGTTTCTTTCCACCTCTTTTCCCTTCCAGATTCACCTGCTTTCTGTCTCTCACTAGAAAATAAACAAATGGATTTCTATGGGATAGAAATAAAATAAATATAGTAAGATGAAACAAAAATAACACATCAGAATTGGACAAGATCAACAAACAGGAGGAAAAGAGCCCAAATAAGGTACAAGAATCAGACACCCACTCATTCACATTTTGAGGAATTTCATAAAAGCACTAAACTGGAGGGCATGCACAAAGGACCTATAGGGCTAAAAAGAGAAAAGAAAAATATATAAATTAAAATTAAAAGACATATATATATTTAAAGAATAGTGCTGTCAGGACATTATGAGACAAAAAATTTCCAAAGGTATCATTGAGTTAATTTTCTGTTGGCCATCTGTCTACTGCTGGACATTCAACCTACACTTAAAAGTAATTTGTTTCCCCAGTGAGACTCCCTTGAAGGAAACTAAAGTTTCATTTGCAAGTGGTTATCAGTTGGAGATAACTTCTGGGTTTGGGATGGGGGATTGTGTCCACTTTAGCTCTAGGGTCCAATCTGGTTGTCACACTATTCTTACACAACCTCATTTGTTTCTGGCAATAAAGCAATCTTAATCTTCACTCCCCTCTCCCTTTATGTATATCTCTCTCGGTCTCTATCTTTATCTCTGCTTTCTCTGTCTCTGTCTCAGTCTTTCTCTGCTTTCCTCTGTCTCTGCCTTTGTCTCTGTCTCTCTCTGTCTCTCTGTCTCTCTCTGTCTCTCTCTGTCTCTGTCTCTGTCTGTCTCTCTCTGTCTCTGTCTCTGTCTGTCTCTCTCTCTCAGTCTCTCTCTCTCTCTCTCTCTCTCTCTCGTTATCTTTGCTCACAGATGCTATTTGCCAATTGGATAATACAGCATGACACCCATGTCCCCCAATGTACCAGTAAAGATGGTTTTTGGTTATTTTTTAGTTATTGGTGCAGTTTTGCAATATTAACCTCCTGTTGCATTGTTCTTAGTTTCTATCTCAATCTGTGATTTGAAAACAATTTTCATTTAAAAATTCCATGTTCTGTTATTTTTACATTTATATCTGCATTCTTTTATTCTTTTTGAAATGGGGTCTCACTATGTAGCCCTGGCTGACAAGAACTTAGATGGACCAGGTTGGCCCAGAACTCACAGAGATCCATCTGTTTTTGCCTCCTTAGTGCTGGAATTAGAGGTCTGTGCCACCACTGCACCTGGACCATATCTTTATTCATATTTGAATAAATTCTAAATATTTCTATTCTTTGAAATTTTCATACATGTATACAGCATGTCTTGATCATAACCCCCAAAAGTGACTCTTTTATAATTTTAGCAATCATCAACTGCTAGTACATCTTGGCTAGGGATGGAACACCAGGGGCCCTTCCTTCATCCATTCTGGAATAGTGGTTGGCTTGATCTTCCACATGTCATATGCACGTAATTACAGCTGCAATGAGTTCCTAAGTGCAACAGCTTTGCCTTGTTTAGCCATGTCAGCAAACTACCTTTTGAATATTTATGTTTGTATCCATTGTTTTGTGATGCTTATTCCAAACTGACTAGGCAATATCCCTTTAGGCTGAAGTCTCTCATCTTATCATCATCCTTGAGACTGGTGTGAGAGAGATACAGAGAGAAAAAGACAGAGATAGAGAGACAGAGAGGGGCAGCCTAACCCTGTTAACCCCATGTACCTTAGGGCTGATTCCTTCTGTATTTTTTTTTTGAGACAGCACTTTGTCTATCACAGGCAAAGTTGACTCCTTGAGGTATGCAGTGGCTGAGGAGTAAGGGAATCTTGTTGTTACCAAAGCCATGTGCTATGGGTAACCATCTCAGCCATCTAGAGTGCTTCCATTACTAGGAGTTTCCAGATCTGTTTTCTCTGTTGACCCTTACAGGTGGCAAAATACTAGGAAACTTAATTTTCTGTTGAGGATGGCTGAAGGAACATGATATTCTCGATGCAGGCCAGTTGGTCAATGAATGAATTGGGTCTTGATCCAGCGCTTTTCTAATCTAGAGTTGATTTCTAGACTCCTTACTTCATGTCTAGACAGGACTGTGCTAACCACACTCTTTGTCTTATGTCATTCTCAACACCAGCTTGTGATCAGCACTTATGAAACTGGGCTCAGAAAGGTCAGCTCCTTCCTTGTTCCAGGCTGCACAGGAGTTCAGTTGCAGTGGTAGAATCCTTTGCTGTGGCTGTGAGTTCTGTGGATATAGTTTTTGACCTTTGAATTGAGACTCGGAGTATGCTACTGGACAGCAGCCCTGCCCATTTAGTTGTCCTCAGAATGATCCTCAGCAACTCTGCTAAGAAAACAAGAACACAATTTGGCCACAGCAAAAAAAATGGCAATAAGGTGCCTACCCTTATTTCTTGATGAAGCATGCTCTAACCTAACTGGATGCTTGCTCAAGACTACCTTAGAAGCCAAGGAGGCACTAGGCAGAGGGTATCAGGGAGGGCTCATGGTTACTCCTTGGGACTACATAGTCCTGACTCTAGGATCATTTCAAAGAACAAACTGTAAAGCCACTTTGCAAATCTGTCTCCATAAATCTAAAATGTGGGTTTATCTTAGGCCAAAGAAAGATAAGCTCAAGGTCCAGGCTCCTAAAACCGTGATGGAACAAGGAAGCCCAATCGCAGCTGATGGCTGAGATGAAGGGATAAGTGAGGAAGGGAGTAAGACTGGACTGTTCCTTGTTATGGTGAAGAAACCTAGATGTAGCCTTCTCAGCTCTGAGTAGGCCTTTCCCAGCCTTAAACAGGCTCAGCAGTTTTCCCAGCCTTGAGCAGGCTAAACAGACCTTGAACATTCACTACGACACTTTTTATCAACCTGCACAGAGACATCTGTCTTGGCTTTAGTTGCAGGTTCCCATGGAAACTTTGATGTTTTGGCTGTCTGTGCTGACCTTGCTGCTACAACATACTCCATTTGAAGAAGGAAGAAGGGGGTGGGTTTTGTGGTTTTTTTTCTTTATATACGCAAAGCTTATTATTAAACTTTGAGCCTTGATCAGAACCTTTGTTTTGGCTTCATCCTTTTCTAGAGCACTTACCTTATCTCCAGCCCTGCTTTCAGGTAAACCCAGTTTGCCTGTGGACGGCTACACATAGGCCCTGATAGAAGGCAGGAAGAAATAAAAAAAAAACAAACAAACA
>NC_045030.1:128499182-128500997 GCF_008632895.1 Mastomys coucha
CTCTCTCTCTTTCTCTCTCTTTCTCTCTCTCTCTCTTTCTCTCCTAAGACATGGCTTCTCTGTGTAGCCCTGGAACTCACTCTGTAAAACAGGTTGGCCTCCAACTCAGTGATTTGGCTGCCTCTGCCTCCTGAGTGCTGGGATTAAATGCATGAGCCCCCAGTGTCCAGGCCCTACCAACACTTTCAATGGGATAAAAAAATCTGTGTTTTCCTAATTCTTCCTCTCTATAGGTTCTGTTAGTGTTCAGCTCCAGGACAAAAGTGGAGGGAAGAGAGAAGAAATTGGAGCTGGAGAGATGGACACAGAAAGGGAAGAGAGGGGCTGGCAAATCTCAAGAATGAAAAAGGACCCATGACATCTGTATTGTATTGATTTTCCCAGGATGAATTCTCACTGTTGTCTCTGAGACATATCCTGATGATTTCATTTACCCCATAAGGAAGTCATCACCTTGGCCACAGACTTAGGAAGCAGCTGTTCATGAGGGGTCCTTTCTTGAGCCCTTTTGTTGCCTGGAGACAATGATGATTCAGGTATCTCTTCCTATGGTACCATGGTGTGTGACCTTCTTTGGCACAGCTCTAACCATACTTTTAAGATTTGCATATCTCTCTCTGAACATAGAGGCACACACCTATTATTAAATAATTGTGGAGGCTAAGGTAGGAGGATCTAGGGTTCAAGATCAGCTTGGCCTACATAAAGAGAACTTGTCACAAAAATTAATCAAAATGTTAGTAGACAATATCACTTAACAGATGGGGATCACTTAACAGTTTATCATACAGTGCTTGCCTGCACTGTGTGAAACCCTGAGATCAATACCTGGCAGTGGAAAAAGAAGTATCATCATTATTTTGCTTGTCCAGGGGCCACATCTTTCCATTGGCCAGCAGTAAGGTTCTGAAGTTGCCTGCACGGTTCTGAATCCTGCCTCTTTCTCTGACAGACCTGTAGCCCAAGGCAGGCTAATTAGTTTCTCAATGTCTTTGGCTCTACATCTTTAAAGATGTATAAAGTAGTAAGTGTGCTTACAAGAGCTCAATTCATGTGAAAAGTACTTTTGTTAGTACAGAAAAAGGATTTACACTCGCCTGGGTTTGTCTTTTTCCTTAGGCTTATTTGCTATGTTACACATATCAGATTCACTGATGAAAGGGAACTAGATGGGGTATCTCGGCCATAGACTTCATATAAAGAGGTTATTACATATTCATTTATACTTACATACCTTTAGAAGGGTTCATCTACACAGGAAACTGCAAAAGTGTAAAGGGTAGATTAGCAGGCCTGGCAACTTGAGTTCAAGCTGAAACTGTAGCCCTGAGGCAGAATTTTCTCTCTGGCAATTTGGTGTTTTGTTTTGTTTTGTTTTTTAATTTTTTTTGCTTTGATACCTTCAGCATATTGGAGAAGCCTAGCCATATGATGGAAGGAATCTCCCTAATGAAAGTCAGCTGACTGTGATGTACTCACAGCTACAGAAACCTCCAAACCTGTACCTGGATGAGGAACTGGATACTGTTGGGCCTATCTGGCCAGGGAGACACATGCCACTCCCTAGTATAACTCCTATATCCCCTTGGTATTTGGTGTGCCATGCTGCAGAGTTCCTGTGCTTCCCTGTTACTGTAAGCACCTCTGCTGCCTATCTCATGGGCAGGAACTAGAAATTGGTTCTTTAAACTGTGGTTCAGTCAGAGAACTGGCGGCCTGGGAAACCAGAATGAAATCTCTAGGTCTTCCAAGCCTTTTCTTAAATTGGCATTTTTACCTGGGAACCAAAATAAAGGAAATTGATTTAAAGTGTGT
>NC_045030.1:128502161-128507280 GCF_008632895.1 Mastomys coucha
AAATCTACTCTTTGTCCTCCTTTCTCTTCAGAAAAGAAGCAGGCCTCCCAGGGATATCAACTAAGCATGGCAGAACAATGTTGCAACAAAACTAGGCACATCCCCTCAAATCAAGGTTGGACAAGGCAAACCAGTAGGAGGAAAGGAAAAGCAGACAAAAGAGTCAGACACAACCCCTGCTCCCACTACTGGGAGTCTCATAAGAAGATCAAGCTACACAACTTTAACATATGTGCTAAGGACACAGATCAGATCCATGCATGCTCCCTGGTTGGTTTTTCAGTCTCTGTGAGCCTCTATGAACCCACGTTAATAGATTCTATGAGTTTTCTTGTGATGTCCTTGGCCCCTCTGGTTCTTACTACCCTTCCTCCCCACCTCTTACGTAAGACTCCTTGAGCTTCAACTAATGTTTGGCTATGGGTTTCTGCATCTGTTTCCATCACTTGCTGGATAAAGCCTCTCTGATAATTAAACTAGGCATTAATCTGTGTATAGCAGAATATCGTTAGAATCCATTTCATTGACCTTTTTTTCTGGTCATGTTTGGTTCTATCCTAGGTCCCTAAGCTATCCAAGCTCTGGGTCCTGGCCCTCCAGGCAGTGTCAGGGGTAGGGTACCTCTCATACTGTGGATCTCAAGCTGGAATAGTCATTGGTTGGCCACTTCCACAATTTCCGTGCCATCTTTACTCCAGCTTCTGACCTAACAATTTGTCCTGGCTGTGAGATCTCAAGACTCAGGGAATGTTTTCTTTTCCCCCATCCAGCAGTGTAGTACTTTCTGTCACTTGTCCATTTAATTCACTGGCTACATTTTGATGATATGTTTCTTGTGGGTTAGAAATCGGATTGCTGGACATTTTCTATGAATCTGGATGGACCCTTCCATACACATCCATGACTAACTATTAGAGGACAACAAGACAGCAGGATGGGGAGCCAGGAGCTAGATAGCCTATGACAGAGAGCCTATGTCCACATCCAGGGTCAAGGGCTTTCTGCAGACAATTGTTACCCACTCTCCTTCTTGCTATTAGACATAGTGAGGATAGAAGGGACAAATGAAACAGAGGTTGTCCTTGGATGGTTATTTCAGGTCGGGTTTCCCTAGATGGCAATGTATTAGAGCTCTGGACTGGTCATGAGGCTTGACTTCCTTTATTGCTTCTCACCTAGCCTCCCCATTTATAACTGTTTCTGAGATGGGCTACTCTGATCTCATTGAGGTTGTCTGGCTTCTTTTTTCTGTTTCCCATTCAGGCTGCTAGCTGTTTCTGCAGTCTGAGGACCAGAGTCCTTCTCCATCTTTACATTTCTCCAAAGAATTTATCTGCTTTCACTCAACTGACAGCTCTTGGCACCTGGCCAGGGCTGAGACAGGCATCCAGTTAGAACAATTTGTGGTCAGCATTTCTGAGACACTTCCCACACACCCCAGGCATCCACCTTCATCTTCTTATGCTGTTTACCCTGGTCTTCTTGGTGCACACACTGCCCCCCCACACACCAGCTTGAGCCCTTAGGGAAATGTTTGTGTAGCATGCTTCCTCTGAATGGATTTGGAGTCGATGTGTCTGGATTTTTATTATGGTCCATGTTCTATCTCAGATTCTCCGTGGCTGTGAAAACTCAAATTTGCAAACTACTTTCACTGTAAGTCTGATTTGTTCCTGACCCTTAGAAACCGCAACTGGGGTGGGGTGCAGTTGGAGGCATTCCTGCAGAATTTCAGTGTATCTATCTGGCTTCAATTTGCACAAAGCTAGAGGCACCATACTCTCAATGGCTATTGTGCCATATTCTTGTCCCAGGAAAGGTCTTTGTACTCATCCTGTCCTCAAAGCAGAACATACCCTTGCTTCTCCTTTTATTTAGCACATCCTGCCCACCAGTAATGTTCCATACAACGAGTGACCACAGGCTTTTAGACTTGAAATTCCAATAAAGACTTCCTGGTAGTTGTTTCTGGTCTTAAAATTCTAGGTCAGATTCCATGATGCACACTAGATAATAGGTGAAATGCCTTGTTTTACCTGCATAACCAAGTGAGACTTCCTAGTATACCTGAATCTCCAGATGAGTCTTACTTGATCAAATGCTTTCTCAAAAGACTCACTGCACTTTCACTCTAGGATTAAAAACAAAAAACCTGTAAAGTGTATTTGTACTTCATGGCAAGATTCCCAGATCCACTTCCACTCCTAGGTGAGTCTCAATTTTGTACCTGCACTTCCAAGGCAGTGTTCTTGATGCAGCTATATAACATGATGTGACTCCCCAATGCTAAGTAACGCTCAGATGGGACTGCCTCTTTCACCCAAACTCCCAGGAGAGATGCCCTGATGTGGCTGAATTTTCATGTTGCATGCACCATCATTTTCAGGTTTGTGTCCCTGCTGTACCTCTAATAATTCTTCAGGACAGACATAACCTTGTAGATGAACCACCCTGGTGCTTTTGCACATCCAGGTTAGTCTCCCTTGTCCTCAAAGCTCTTTTAATAGGTCCTCTCTGTAAAACTGGACTTTCTAATGAGTTCATATGTACCACAAGAGCTTCTAGATAAGGCTCAATGACTCATCTTCACTGACAAATACTATTCTTCTGTCACACCTACATTTCCATGTGTGACTTGATGGTATAATTGTACTTCCAGTTGATACTCTTTGGTGTCCCATCTTCCTAGGTCAGAATCTCCAACACACGCCTACGTTTCTAGTCAGAGTCTCTTGCATCTTTTACTAAAGAGGTTAGAAAATCTGGCTCATCTGTACCTGTGACATGAGACTCTCTGTTGGCTATTTGCTTGGTGGAATATCCTCTTCCAGCCACATTATCAGGTAAGTTTTTTGGTGCAATTGAAATACAAAGTGAGATTCTTTGGGTCACCTGCATCCCCAGGTAATTCTCCCTGACAAGCCATACCTTCTAGGTCAAATACACTGGTACCTCTGCACTTGCACACTATTGTATTGGACAACTTAGATCTCCCTGTAGAACCAATACTTTAGATGAATCCCATCAGTCTACCCATTCTTTGGTACAACTGTATTTTAAAGTGAAACTCCACAGAAGAACCTGCACTTCCAAGTGAGATTACCTATTGACCTTGAATTGCCAGGTATTTTGCTCCTTTCTCTTGTTACTGTGTTAAAGTAATCTGACATAAATAACTTCCGGGAGAAAAGTTTTATCTGGCTCACAGCTATAGGTTGGAACTCAACATGACAGGAAAATGGCAGCAGCAGAAACTTGAAGAAGTAAGGCCACATTATGTCTGCATTTAGAAGACGAGTGACGACCACATGCATACAAATGGTCACCTCCCTTTACCCATTCTTATACTGCCCAGGACCCCCTGTCTAGGTAGTGATCTTGACCACAATTAAGACAAGTCTCCCTGTCTGGCTTAATTAGGGTTTTATTGCTGTGAAGAGACACCCTGACCAAGCCAACTTTTATAAAGGCAAACATTTAATTGAGGCTAGCTTACAGGTTCAGACTTTCAGTCTATTACCATCACAGTAGGAAGCATGGTAGCAGTAGCGTGCAGGCTGACTTGGCATTAAAGGAGCCAAGAGTTCTACACCTGGATCCAAAGTCAGCCAGGAAGAGGGTCTCATTCCACATTGTACAAAGGAGCCTCAAAGCCCACTCCTGCAGTAACACACTTTCTCCAACAAGGCCACACCTCTTTATAGTGCCACTCCCTATGGGTCAAGTATATTCAAACCAACATACCATCTCCACATGCACTTCCCCTTGAATCTCAGCAATCCACCTTCACTTCAGGTGGTAGCCTCTGGTGCATCTGTTCTTTCAGGTAACATTTCTTCCTGCGACTTCACTTCCTGATGAAATATTCTGATGCATGCGCACTTCCTGGATGGTTCCTGGATATGTCTGGACTCCCATGAAGAAGTAACTAGAGCACCTTGATATGAAGTAAAAGTCTCTGGTACACCTGTCCTTACAGGGGCAACACCCTTCCTTCACCTCCTCTCTTAAGTGAGATTCCACAGTGACCCTGCAATCACTTGGGCCACCTTGGTCCACTTTCCAGTTGAATCACCCTGGAGATGAACAAAAAGGTGAGATTCCCAGTGAACTTGACTCCCATATGAGCAAGACTCCATCTTCCACCTGAACTGCCAGCAAAGACTCCTCCTTGCCCTAATTTGAACTTTCAGGTGAAATTAAGTCTTGACAGCTCTCTGGAATGCTAGTGATTGGAGCCCATAGTTGTTTGTTTGTTTGTTTCTTTCTTTCTTTCTTCTTCTTCCTTTTGGGTCTTCCTAGCCTTCTTTGTCTTTTCATAACTTTCTTCACAACTCTTTCTCCTTTCTCTCTTTCTCTTTACTTCTTCCATCTCAGATCTCCTCTGCCGCCTCTTGTTCTGGCCACTTTTGCCCTGGAAACTCTTGGGAACTCTTTAGTTTCAATCTTTTTGCTAGTACCACACCTTTAGTTGCTGCTATTTCTGCTGCTCCGACAACGAGCAGCTGTTTTTGCCATTTAGCTTCCTCAGAGCATCTGGAGTGTTCAGAGCACTCAATACTGACATAGAGGCAATCTAGCAGGCTGAATAACTGCTGGTCGGTGGCTGTTAATTAGATACAGCCACATTTCTAGACTCAACTCACTGATAATAAAGCCACTTGAAAACATATTGAATCTTTTTTTTGTAAATTGCAGCTTTCTTTCTTTCTTTCTTTCTTTCTCTCATTCTTTCTTTCTTTGTCTTATCCATTCTATGACACTGGGGACAGTGGTGCTATCTTCTCTGCCCTGGGTCCATCACAATAGAATCACCTGTCCTCATATTTTAGGGACTCTCCCAGAAAGGTCCTGCTCTCTGTCCCAGTTCCCAACCCCACAGCCACAATATCCTTTCTTGCTGTTCCTTTACAAAACAGTAATAGCAACCATTTGTACTGAGGTGACCCCCAATTCCAAGAGGTGAGAGGGGCTTGAGGCATCATCCCACATGAGCAAAGGAGCACTGGGAGGATTGATGTTCCTCGGAGCAATCCTATCCCCCTGACTTCCAGGCTGCACTTTAACCTAGTTTTCCTAGGCTCTGAATCCTCACAGGATCACTAGGTCAGCTTCTCTG
>NC_045030.1:128507794-128508038 GCF_008632895.1 Mastomys coucha
AGGCTGCACTTTAACCTAGTTTTCCTAGGCTCTGAATCCTCACAGGATCACTAGGTCAGCTTCTCTGAGCCAGAAGGGCTCCCTACTGGGCTGTTCAGATAAGAGCATTCTCTAAGCCCCCTCTTCCTGTCCCAGCCTGTCCCTCCAGTCTGAGCTCCTGCCTGCCCATTTAGCCCCCCAGTGAAAACTGCCTGAGCTCTCTCCAGAGAAACTGTTCAATCCAAAGGACAGCTTGTATACTTTC
>NC_045030.1:128508048-128510847 GCF_008632895.1 Mastomys coucha
ATCTGAGTAGTCAACTACCACTCTGAACTCATTGAAGGCAATCTAGCTCCTCTAATTGCAGGCAGCAGTTAGATCTCTTGGCAGGCCTGGGGTATATAGCTGGGGAAGTGTGAGGAGAGGGTTCCATCTATACAGACATGGTGAGGAGTCTTCATGCATACTGGGTGTAGACCTTCCAGTGTGTCTGCTTTAAAGTCACCCATACTCCTGGATATAACCCCCGCCCCCTACTCACTGTTCTGTAGGTGAGACTAATAAACTCCTTGGTTCCCCAGTGTGAATTTCAGTGGAGTCACACATTGGTATGTCATTAGGAAGGGATTTTGGCAGAATGGCTCAGGACACAGAAGAAAGAACACTACATAGAACAGTTGATACAACACACTACTTAACACACAAAATACACCACTCGACATCCATAATGCAACCCACAGCAAATACCACTAAATATAGACACAGACAACATAAATATCACACTTATACCACTCAACACAACACACACCATTGCATGCATTACTCAACAAACAGCATTCTCACAGCATACAGCACAATTGTTAAATGTATGTGCACACACACAACACACTTCATACACAAACATGATGAACACAACTCAGCTATATGATGGACATACACAAAACCCCCACTCAACACAGATCACACATATGTAGTCAGAGCTTTTGGTATGGAGAAAAGTGATGGTAGATAAACCACCTCCAGATAATGCTTCACTTGAGAAGGCTGTAGTTATTAGCTATTGCCTATACTCACTTGGGAAAATTACAGACAAGCCAGCAGAATTCAGACTTTTTCTAGACACAACAGTATATTATTCTTGGAAACTTCCTAGAAAGAGGACAGATGCCTTGGCAGAAGGGTAAGTGTGAAGGGGGAATAAATATGCATTTAGATGTGTATATGAGGAGGAAATGTGTAGAAAGATGGATTAATGGGAGGATGGTTGGGTGAATAGATAGATGAATAGATGTAGGAATGGGTAGATGTGTGGACAGTTTGACTGATGAGTGGGTAAGTGGGTGGATGGTTTAAGGGAAGAATAATTGTATGGGAGGGCAGGATGGCTGAGACATTAAAGATAAGTGTTTAAAGATCAAGGAGATGCTTAAGAATGAGCCCCTCAAAGGTCTAAACTGTGGCTAACATCTATTTGTCCATCAGAACACAATGTAGCCAATGAACAAGAACAGTTCATATAACCTGGGCTGGGATGGACAGCTGTCAGAAATGCACCCTGCTAGAGAAGTATATGAGGGAGAAGAAAGACAGATGGCTGAATCTCACCTGCTCGTTTTCATGTATGCATTTATGTATGTGCGTGCCTGGTAGTTTGTGTGTGTTTATGACTGTGTCTGTATATAGATGTTAGAATCCATGCTGATTTGTCATTTGAAGGATCTTTCTATTCCCAGACCGTGCAGGAAAGTTCATTTGTTTGCCTGTCTGGATATTATTCTGGGAACGTTTGGCTCCCTGTCTGAGCATTCGCATGTATTTGCTTTTTGCCTACTACATTTCATGGCTAGGACTTCTTGCTTTGCTTTTCTCCTGCCTCCCTGCCAGTGATGGACCTGCTAAATGTTTCATAACTGCCTACAGGGACAAAGGTTGAGTGAGCACTGAGTTTTGTACTTGTTGATAACCATAGGACAAATCCAAAGAGCCGTGTTGGTGATAATTGTGTATGTACAGACAGCTTGCCAGAGCTGGCTCTAGAGTACCTCAGCAGAGGTTTGATACCTTACTTGATAAAGTTTCTATGATTTCGTTCTACCTTAGTTATGTGATTCAAGAGGCTGCCTGAGTGACCACTGAGTAACTTTCTTGTGATAGTTTGAAGAAGAATGGCCCCCATAGGCTCATATATTGAAATGCTTGGTCCCTGGTTGATGGGCAATCTAATGGGAAAGATTACGGGGTAGGATCATGTTGAAGAAAGTGTGTTACTGGGGGTGAACTTTTGAGGTTTCAAAGGCCAATGCCACTTTCAGTCCACCTCTCTGCCTGTTGTATACTTTCAGCTACTGCTCTAGTGCCATACCCATCTTCCTGATGCCATTGCCCCCACCATGATGATCATAGACTCAGCCTCTGAAACTATAATCAAGTCCCCAATTAATTTCTTCCTTTTATAAATTGCTTTGCTCATACTGTCTGTTCCCAGAAATAGAAGAGTAACTAAGATATTTTTCCTTACCTGTGTAGTCAAGACTGGCCTAGAGAATCCTTCCTAGCCTGTCTGACTGAGTTGCAAAGCGCTGAGGGGGGGGGCAAAGAGAAAGGCAAGACTCATCAGCTAAATGGCCTGGGGCTCCTCAAGGTGTACACTTACAGACTCAAATTCTGGTGGTCATGCTGCAGTTTGGGCATGGTGATAAAGGGTCTTAGATTCTTTTCCTGTTGCTGTAATAAAATACCCTGACAAAAGCAACTTAAAATAGAAAGGGTTTACTTCGGCTCACTATTTCAGGTTACAATTCATCATAGAGGGGAAGTCACAGTGGCAAGTGCTTGAGGAAGCTGATCATATCACATTCTTAATCAGGAGCAGGGAGACAACTCAGGGTCCCTTGTCTAAGGAATGAGACTGACTACAGTTAAGATGATTCTTCCCAAGTGAATGTAATCAAGATATGACCTTACAGACATGCTCGGAGGCCCAGTCTCCCAAATGATTCTAGAGTGTGTCACAGTGACGATTAGCACTACTCAGAAGATCAAGCCATCTCCACCTTCACTCCCACCTCCAGGAAGCCCTCCCAGCTCAATCAGCCCTTCACACAT
>NC_045030.1:128621039-128626105 GCF_008632895.1 Mastomys coucha
AAGAAATTATCTTAGTGGTTTTTTTTGGGGGGGGGCATGATGGCTCAAGCCATTTTATCCAGAGGGTTGAGTTTGAAGACGGATTGGAGGGGCTCATGCAAGCAGACATCCTTGTAGGGAGAGATGTCAAAGATTATGGGGTGACACCTGCTGGAGTTGCCATCTCCTCACTGTGATCACATTTGGTTCAGACCAGCAATGTGATTTTAAAAATATGGATGAACGACTCAGCGACCCCTGTCTATAAGATATAAAAATGACCAATGAGCACATGAAAAGACAGTATCATTCAGAGAAGTGAAAGTCCAAACTGCACTATGGTTGGTCTCATACCACAAATTTGCTATTACGTAGAAATTAAAATAAAAATGAAGAGCTCCTTCCAACATTCATGCAGCACCTAAAATGTTGAGATTATGCAAATAGAACAAGGTACGGTCACCAAGGACAGAAGTATGTAGTTATTTAGTGAATGAGCTTTGTAGGTCTAATGTATAGTGTAGGGATCGTACAGTAGGGAACAGTGATCCTCATTATACTCAAATTTTGTTAAGAGACCAGGATCACATTCCTGTCACAAAGAGCTAACTTTATGATTTGATGGATGTGGTCAGTAGCTCTGTTAAGTTAATCATTTCACTATGTAACGGTCTATATCACTCACATGTATACATTTCTACTCATCATTTATACAGCAATAAAACCAAGAAGTAAAACAGTGATTGAATATTACTTATCATCAGTCTACACAGTGGGAGTGGCATGACTCTTAATTCCTAACCAAGAAACAGAACAGGGAAAAATGCCGGTACTGAAATGTGTGCTCGTCCTTTTCATATACTGCCTGTGCTCACAGCAGCTGTGTGAAGTTAACTTCCTACCGATGCCATTTTACAGATGAAACCTAGAGGCCAAAAGGACCTCCAAAAGTCACAACTACACTGTCAGTGAGGGAAGAACTTGAGTTTGTATCCAGTACACTGTTCTGTTTTTTTTTTTTAAGATTTATTTATTTATTATATGCAAGTACTCTGTGGCTGTCTTCAGACACACCAGAAGAGGGCGTTAGTTGTTAGTTGGTTGTGAGCCACTGTGTGGTTTCTGGGATTTGAACTCAGGACCTCCAGTAGAGCAGTCAGTGTTTTTTTTGTTGTTGTTGTTTTTGTTTTTGTTTTGTTTTTTCAAGACAGTGTTTCTCTGTGTAGCCCTGGCTGTATTGGAACTAGCTCTGTAGACCAGGCTGGCCTTGAACTCAGAAATCCACCTGCCTCTGCCTCCCAAGTGGTAGGATTATAGGCATGTGCTGCTGAATCAACTCTACAGCTCTTGCTCTGGCTCTGCTTGCTCTGGCCCCAGCTTGCTCCAGCCCTGCTCCACCCACTCGCTGCAGCTGTCTTCAGATACTCCAGAAGAGGGCGTCAGATTTCATTACAAATGGTTGTGAGCCACCAGGTGGTTGCTTAGATTTGAACTGAGGACCTTCAGAAGAGCTGTCAGTGCTCTTAACTGCTGAGCCATCTCACCAGCCCCAGTACACTATTTCTGAACTGTCTGAAAATGTCCTGAACTTGCTGATAAGTGAAGAATGTGTTAACAAAGGAATGCACAGCAAAAGTAACTGCTAATATATTACTGATTCTATATAAAGCTAGAGAGAAACAAGATTGCCACCTTGGCAAAACAAGCAAGCAAGCAAACAAACAAAAACAGCCTTTGCAATTAGGGGACAGAAGTGAAGTTCAGAGTCCCTGGGAAGTTCAGAATCTTAACAGAAACAGAAACATAAGCGAGTTTCCCTTTGGCCTTTTGTTTCTTTGGAGTTGTTGAGATGTATCCAGTAGGCGAGTACGGGTTATAATTATGATGGAGTTATTTAAAATTAAAAGAATTGTTTTGTCTTTTGTCATACACTCAACTCGTCCTAAGTCTTCTCCAAGCCACCCCCACTTTCCTATCCCTAAGTTCATGTTTTCTAATACAGCTTTCTATAATAGCAGACAATTGAAAAAAACACGGATAAATTTTTGGCAAAGGAATACTAATAATTCCATGAGAATTCTTTCCATGGGAAGGTTCTGGTGGCTGGAATCAGGTGTGACAGAACTGGATAATGTACAATGTGAGGATCCTTCTAGTCATGACTGTGACACAGGTCCACAATTTTCTGATGAGTGAATTAACATGCTGAGCAGTGCAGGAGTGGCTGTCAGGCAAACACTGCACCTTATTTACCTAACACAGTCTGCTACTGAGCTTAAAAGGTGAATGTATAAAGGCCTATATTCCTAGCATAGGCAACTAGCCTAGGTCTACTCAGAGGTGTTTATGTGAACAAGCTTTATGACCTTTTGAAAGAAGCAGGTGATTTTTCAAAATATTTTGTTTTCCTGAAAGAAAGCGGTACCTTTTGTTTTCTTTGATTTTTGTTTTGTTTTGTGCTTGTTTGTTTGTTTGTTTTGAGATAGTCTCCCACAATGCATTCCAGGATGGCCTTAACCTCTAGATCTTCTCTCTTTGCATTCCCTCAAACAATTAGACATTTATGCCCCAAGATCTAGCATTCTCAGGAAATCAGTCTGGAGGCTTGGACTACTTATATTATTACGAGAGGCACTCTGAAAACTTTTCCATTGTTTTGGAGCTTTTCCCCAACAATCCTAAGCAAATGGAGGTGAAGTGTCCTGAAATGGTTTTGGAAGGCTGTTGTAACACTTCCCTGTGACATAGCACCGTGCAAGTCCACAGTGCCTGGAATAAATAAGGTTCCTTTGAACCAACATCTTCCACTTCCATTGTTGTGTCAAATAACCAAGCCTCCTCCTCCTCCTCCTCCTCCTCCTCCTCCTGTTGAGATCCATGCTGCTTTCCTTTAAATATGTTTGTTAACACTTTGAGGCTGGCCACTGCCAGGTTCTGGTGACTATGCTCCTGAAGCAATTACTGTCATCCTACCTTATTATTCATATAATTTATAGAGGCACCATATTGTAAGCTTTACATATATTATTTAACATTATAAATTATATCTTTTATTTACACTATACAAGATATCAAGATACATACAAGATACGTACAAGATATCATAATCCCTGTGTGTGGGACACTTGAGCAGTGAAACCAAGGGAGGTGGCCTGGGGAAAGAGTAAGGTCAAGATGTGTCCAAAACTCTGAAAATCTCATCTTGCGACTGGTAGTAATAAGGATCTCTCCCTCCCCGTTCCAGGTCTTCATGCCTTGGTCTACGTAGCCCTGTGAGACTCCCCATGTCTTTTCTTCTGGAGGTAATCACAAAGCCTCTTGGCCAAATTACATGTTTAAGCACCTGGAATTCCTCTTCATGTAAATGAAGCATTCCTAATACCTCAGCTCTAGCCAACAACTTTCACTCTCCTTAAAAACCACTGTCTACTCCACAAGGTTTATCTAGCCCTTATTACCCCAGAATAAAAAGAGCTGTTTCACTGAATACCATCTAGAAGAGCTCTTTCACTTCCCCCATAATGCAGAGCTGTGACATTGAACACCATCTTTCAGAAGGCCTTCTATCCATCCCCAACCCACTTGAAATCTCATGGATGGCCGGGCGGTGGTGGCACAGGCCTTTAATCCCAGCACTTGGGAGGCAGAGGCAGGAGAATTTCTGAGTTTGAGTCCAGCCTGGTCTACAGAGTGAGTTCCAGGACAGCCAGGGCTACACAGAGAAACCCTGTATTGAACCCCCCCCCAAAAAAAAAGAAATCTCATGGATGGACTTTCTTACTGTTACTCACAAAACAACAGCTATAACAAGTTGTTACTCAAAGCTAACACCCTGATCATTAACTGATAAGTATATCACAGAAGTATTCCAGAATGAAGGAAAGACTATCTATCCTTGAAACACAAAGAAGTATAACATGTACATCACACATCCTCTTTGCTGACTGATGTGACAACTTGATGTTTGTTTTGGAGATATTTCAATATGCTTTAAACCACTGTACCCTAATAATTTCACTAAAAACTTCATAGGATTTACCCCAACCCCCTTGAATACAAATTTTACAAAGGCTCATTGATATAATTAATATTATATCTTCCATGTAGTGAACCAATATCCCAACCTTTGAAGTATATCTTATTGTTTCACACTGTTGTATGTTTAAAAGAAGGAGACTTAGTAAAACTTTGGGAGAAAAATATAGATGTATAGTGTTGTTTACTTCATGTGAATGTAAACTATTTCTGATGAGTATGGAAAAGAATCCATCCAAATTACATGGTTATAATCCATGTAATTTGTTAACATAACCTGACACCACTCCTAACACTAGATTGCAATGTGGTTAAGTTTCTCCTATAATTACTCTTATCATATGTCCTGTTTCTAATGGAGCAGCCCTAGTGTGCTTTGGATCCCCAGATATCAATATAAATCTATATACTCAATTACATGACAGTGTATCCTTCTACCAGCTTCAAGTCTATAGAGAAAAAATGTGGTTCAGGGTCTCTATATTGCTAGTGCTTTTTCAGTCTTAGGACACTCTTGTTTTTTATGTGGAGTGATCTCTAGGTCCTTGCAAGGAATTTCGTTATCCTCTGAGTATTCTGTTTTCATGAAAGAACTATTCAAGACCTTCTCTGAGGTTCTTGACTCATCCCTTTGTGGTTTACCTTGGGATTTTATTTTTTGTTAAGCACTGGCAGAGCCTCTCAGGTGACAGCTATATCAGGCTCCTGTCAGCAAGCACTTGTTGGCGTCCACAATAGTGTCTGGGTTTGGTGACTGTATATGGGATGGATCCCCAGGTGGGACAGTCTTTGGATTGTCATTCCTTTAGTCTCTGCTCCATAGTTTATCTCTGCAACTCCTTCCATGGGTATTTTGTTCCCTCTTCTAAGAAGGATCGAAGTATCCACACTTTGGTCTTCTTTATTATGGCACACTGTCTCAGGTTTCTATTCCTGCACAAACATCATGACCAAGAAGCACGTTGGGGAGGAAATAGTCTATTTAGCTTACACTTCCACACTGCTGTTGATCACCAAAGGAAGTCAGGACTGGAACTCAAGCAGGTCAGGAA
>NC_045030.1:128626746-128632844 GCF_008632895.1 Mastomys coucha
GGACATGTGTATACAAGGCCTACATTCCATTTTTTCTATATTCCTGGGAGACTAGATCAGGAGTCTTGGTGTAAACAAGGGGTCCAGGATCACCAGCCAATGATTTGTTCTGTCAAAAAGCTGCGATTGTCTGAATTTTTAAGTCCTATAGTCACATATTTGAGAATCCAACCTCACTGGCTTCTCCTCATCTAATCACCCTAACTTAAGGGAGTTAAAAACAAAACCAAAACTGGACTGTCATTGGCTTTTAGAAGGGACCCAGTGCTAATGGAATAAGTTCGTTTCACTTGTCCCTTGTTGCACTTTGATTTTGCTGAAATGGTTATTTTTCAATATCAGACATTCATACCTTCTTTATTAAATAGCAAAGAAGTTGGCAGTGGCAGAGGTAAGGTAATGTCTTCATTTTGGTACTCCCATAAGCCTGGCTTCTGCTGCTTTCTAGCTCCTTCTTGAAGCCTGCCCAGGGCTGCATTCCACAGTGTCATTTAAGACCAGACCTGGAACTGGCCCTGTGGCTCCATCCATTTTGGCTGCAACCCAGGCTACACTTTATGTGACATGGCATTGACATTTGTGCTTGACCCTGTGACCTCCAGAGCTACTATGTGATGAAGCCAGTGTCCTCTGTCAAAGTGAGAAGGGGATCCAAAGTGGTTCTAATCCAATCTAAACCTTGGCCTTGTTTCAGGACCAATCACTGTCCAATGTAGGTTTCCTAATAAATTCATTTGTTCAGCAAATATTTGCTGATGATCCACACACTAGTCATGGGAATTACATATGTCTGTAAATATCTATATATCCAACTCACTGTTTTCAGAGCTATGGGAGATGTGTGGATATAAGAGCATAAAAGTAAAGTGAGGAAGTATCAGGAGTATAAAAGGTGTTTGAAGAGCACTCAGGGTAAGAAGTGATCCATTTCCTACTGGACAGTTAGAAAGGGATGGGAGGAGGAATAGTCTTGGTCTCCAAGAGCAAGTGAGTTGATCAAGCCTTTGACATGTCCCATTTACTTTACATGAGGTATCTTTTATCCCATATGAGATTCTCTTAATGTAATATATATATATTCATATTATAATGAAACCATTTATTTTGTATAATGTTTATATACTAACAAAGTAATCTATTCACATTAGAGATCTGAAAAATCAGAACAATAGATAATATAAAATAAAAATGTGAAAGAGAAGATTAATCTTATTACATGAAATCACTAATATCTCACCACATTTATTTGGTTCTCTACATAATAAATATAAAACCAGTATCATCCATGTACAACCAGTATCATCCATGTACAAAGCTCAAATATTGTGTTAACCTCTTTCCTGTAATTAAATATATTCTTTGTCATTATTGTCTATAGGTGCATAGAATTATAGAATAATTTACACTTGTTCAAGTATCATATTCTGTGAGACATTTGTATTTCCACTATCAAGTTTTAATTCCATCTTTATTGGCATCTATATTTATTTACTCAAAATGGATGCCCAGAAAGCAGATTGCTGTATCACATCTTATGCAAGTTTTGTAACCTTTTGCTACTTATTGTCCACAAAATATCTTCATCTATATTTCTGTTAACAATGAAAGTTGCTTTTTTCTCTCACAGATTCAACATTATATGCTGCATTGAAAAAAAGAATGCCTTTGGCAATTAAAGACAAAAGGGAGAACTTATGTTGTTATTTGATTTTATTTTTCTTGGTTTCCAACTCAGTGAAGTTATTTTTAATGACATCTGTCATGCCGCTCTATTAACTTTATAGCCCATGCTAAAGACCAAAGGCAATATGATATTAAAATCCTATTGTGAACCCTAAGCAAATGCCACTGAGAACTGACTGTAACAAATGGCAAATGCCATTTGGCTTCCTTTTTCCTTTCTCTAACTGTATCAGGACGGATGTGTCTTTATTCCAGAGCTCAATTTAGAAACTATCAAGCCTTTTGTTTTTGTTCTCTCTTATGTCTCCACAGAAAATTAATCCTATTTAGTCATGTGTCTGCTTATCCCCACACAGCCCCATGCATCTGCCTTCCTTTTTACCCTAAGCTAGCTTTTGATGCACCTCTCTTTCAGCTATTCCCATGGTGTTCTCTGGAATTTAAGTCCTATGGCCAGGAAGCAAAAGCCAAAGCTCACTCACTACCCAGTAGGCGTTATCAGGTTTTCAACCACAGGAGCTGGGGATGTTCTGAGAGCACATATGGGTTTTTCTTTTACAAGTGGAGGGTGTTAGTCTCCCATTGCCACCATTTCTGGCAAAGCTCAGGCTGGTATTCTGTCCTTTCTCTATCTTTGTCCTCTCCAAGCCACAATGCCCCCATTCCCTATAAGATAACATTTGTTCTGAATGATTCCTTCCTTCTCTCCCAGCTCACTTCTCTTCGTTACTTCTTTCCCACAGAAATCCCATTACACCACAAGCTTAAACACTTTGTACTTGTATTTCTCTGCCTCCCAGTTCCTATCCACAGAGGTGGATTTGGATTAAGAGCTGTGCTTTGGCATGAAATCATGGGACTAAGGCTGTAGTCTCTCCAACGAGTTTTCTTCAGTTCTTTCAGCTGTCCCTACAAACTGAAGCAGGCTGGATCTGTGAGAGACTTCTGTTGCTACCTTTACCTGCTTGTCCAGATGTACTCTCCATATAGAACATCAATAAAAATCTAGTATTTCTTTCCAAAAGACCGGAGGAAGCATGGTAGTTAGATGATCTGATATGACATTTTGGTTAAACAAACCCAGTGTCATTTGTCTCCAAGTCTTGCTATTTGGATATTAACAAAGTCTCATACTAACCCCTTCCCTGTTTTGTCATCCCTCCCAAGCTACAAAGCCTCCTTCTCCTCTTTAATGGCCTTTCCCATACCATGATGAAACCCTAGCCCGGGACTCACTTGGCTTTGCTGAAGTCGAAGTCAACATTGTGTACTTACTGAAAAAAGGACATGCAAGGATAAAATGGAGGACTTTATCAAGCATGCCTGTATGCTCAGAGGGATCAGTTAGAAGAGAGTTGTCTAGAGTTTCTCCTCTGTATCCCTTATCCCATCAAGCAATTCTTCATTTTTTGGCAGAGAGATCTCAGAGTGTGGGAAGGACATACCTCCAAGCCCCATGTCTATAAAGAGCCAAATTATTTTTCTAAGCAAGTTACTGCCACTTAAAGGAGTCCTAGTAGTAAGGAATATGTCTGATAATAGAAGTCTTCACAAATTAATGATCATTTTCCACAAGAATTGTTATCTGTTACACACACACACGCACACACACACACACACACTTAAATATATACCTACTCAGTTTGTATAATATTACTTGTTTACATATGTTTTCAGGGCTGATGGAGAAAGGAAGCAATGAATTTGAAAGGGAACAATGATATGTATATGGGAAGGTTTAGAGGGAGGAAATAAAAGGAGGAAATGATCTAGTTATAGTCTCAAAAATAAAAGCAATGATTTGAAAATGTTATCTGGGTTGGGGCTGTAGGAAAGTGGTAGGATGCTAGTCTAGTCTGTAGTTCATAGTGATTACCTCCTTTCCCATTGCCAGGTGTTATCTCTATTATGATTTATTAGTAAGTCACTATAGCTTCTCAAGTGTAAGCTATCTACCAAGAGAGGAGATTAGTATTCGAGTGGTTCATGGGTGCCTTGTATGCTCTAAAACCCCAATACTGTATAGCCTAACTATACTTTCTAAGTCTTGATAGTCACTAATATCCAAGTAGATTCCCTTAAGCTAAGTGGAGCAAGATCACTTCCTAGGTATGTGCTTGACTTCTCCTTTTCCATCACAGCACCTCCATCCATCAGTTTCAGTCTGCCAGTAATGCTTTTGTTCCTTTGTGAATCTGTGTTCCTGTGGCATACATAGAAGCTGCCCCTGCATCATTGGATAGCACAAATTTTTTAGTTGTTTGTTTCACTTGTCTTCTTAGGGTTGAAAAGTTCTACTCACTAAGGAACTCTCCTTTATGTGACTAACTGGATGTTCTTTAATAATGACATCTTTGACTGAACACTATAGTATTCCCTGTTGAGCCTGCAAGGCTCATGACTCCCCACTAGTTTGGAGGCCATACGCAAAGCACAATGGACAATTTATTTGTTCAAGTTTAGTTACAAAATCAGAGGCTAAACTTAGATCATCATTGGTGGTTTCCGACAGTCATTATTTACATTTTTTGCAAAGCATCTAACTGATGTCAGATATTTGTGTTAGGTCCAGAAAATATAAGTATGAAATGAATATGCTACACTTTAGGATATAAGGGGTTTGATGCTGTGTTTCTCCATGTTTTATTCACAACCTAAGTTTAAAATTCATCATGATTCCTAGTGCAATACACATATACATTAATAATTCAAACATAAATCTCATAAAATGGCACTCACCTTACTTGCAATGAAATCAGGTATTTCCTCTTTCATTATTTTAGTCTATATAATTTAAAAGCTTTGTAGGTCTGAAACCACTGATTTTAAGATCTAATTTGCATTACAGAAGGATAATTATCCTTGGTATATGTTTTACCTAGTGTATATATTTATACTTTTAGATTTATGTTCTATGTGAAAGTAGCAGTGAAGAAAGTCATGAGCCTCCTCTAAACAGATTTTTCTCAAACTTCAAAGTCTCAAGGAATCCCTATTGGTATTTTGTTAAAATAATTTGTATTTATGAAAGAATTAAACTAATGAACATTCATGGCAAAAAAAAAGTCCTAACCCAGTAGGCCTGAGGTAGGCCTGAGATTTTGAGATTCTGAAATTCTTGTTCTGTTTCTTCTTAGCTCTCAAGCCATGTTTGATGCATCTGGTTCAAGGATTCTGTGCTCACTACTAAGGATTTAAAACACAAATATGTTAATAGACCTGCTGAGCTGCCAAGGTAAGTTTCTCAAACTAGGAAAGAAAATCTGCATGTAACATGTTAAAACCCAAAGACAACATAACAACTGTTATAGAGACTTTTCCTGGTGTAGCCTGTAATATGTAATTTTAGTGAAGATAATAGTTAAGTGTACACACAAATAAATCAGTGAAACATATACACAGATGGCCATTACCTTATATGAAAGGATTAAAAAGGCATATGTGAAAGTCCAAGAAAACCAATCCGAATATCCACAAGTAACTAATGAGAGCACCCCAAAGGGAGAATAAGGTTTTATTCCCTTGTGTATGGATAAAAGGTAGGCAAATACTGGCTCACCAGTGACTCAAGTCAGTAGTCACTAATGCCTCTATAACTACATAGTACTGGACCCAGGAGAAAGGTTACAGTGCCCGACCGACATCACAAGATCGTTAGTACTTACCTTTGTGCCTGAGCACATATGAGACATAACTGACTTTTTTTTCCCCAGTGTCAGATTCCATCAATGTTCCTGCTAATACACAGGAAGTATTATGAGACAAATGTGCCCATTTCAAGATGACAAGACTGATTTTTATAGCAAGGGATGATCTTTTAAAGTTACAAGTTGATTCTTTTAGCTCTGAGTACCAGAGGCAATGTGAACTTTATCAATTTTATGTCCTAACAACAGGCATTTTTAAACGCCATTGCCTTTGTAAGCTCATTCAAACAATTCAAAGTTCCGTTGTTTATCATATATTATTGTCCCATTCTAGTTTTCAACATATTTGACATATGGCATATATAGGAAAACAGACAAAGAACTGAGTCAGGAAAAGAAGGAAGGAAGGAAGGCCACAGGCAACTAAAAGAGGGACGCATATACAGGAAACATTGAGTGAGAGGCCCAGGAGTAAAGACAGCAGTGCCCACTGACAATGTGACAAAAGACCCAGGATGGGCACACAGGACAGGGATGGCATGGGAATTCCCAAGTGTCACACAGTGAGACAAATATATGAGTGCATGTGAGAACTTTTGAAGTCCACGTTGAAGGGATAGCCATTGCTGGCTGATTGGTGTACACACTTTCATAGTTCTCATTGTGCACATATGCATTATGCAAGCATATTTACAGTCTTATAAAACCAAACGGATACTTTCTCTGTGGTTCTGCAAACTGTTTTGTTTATTCTTTTTTTTTTTTTTT
>NC_045030.1:128632921-128635420 GCF_008632895.1 Mastomys coucha
CACCCCCACCCCCGTTTGGTCCGGGTCAGTTTGTGTTCAGAGCCTGGAGTGTGCGATCACTTCAGAACATCTGCGTCTCACCGTCGCACTGCGGGGGGCCCCCTCACCCCCGCCTGCTCTAAAACGGATTAGGAATGGGATGAGGGAGGGGAGACCCCTGCGGGGGTCCTCCTTCCCCACTCTTCTTGCTCGGTCCGCTGTGCCCCCTCCTTACCAATCTCCCGGATCTCTTCCCCCTCCCCTCCTGCTGCTGCTGGTTCCAGCTGCCACCCACCCCCCACCCCTGCCCTGCTCTCCTAGCAGAGCCAGCATTTACATACTAACCTAAGGGTACCCAGGACAGGCCTGTGCACCGTCTCGGGGCTCACAGTAACCAGGACAGCTCAAGGAAATGGTGCTGCGCAAATGCGGGTGTTGGGCACAGGTATCCGCAGCAGCAGCAGCAGGACTAGCTGGCGCGGGGGCTGGTGCCCACGTGGGCACCAAGCCAGTCACGTGAGCAAAGCGTCACCCTAGCTAAATCCACCACCCCCCCATTTGTCTCCCCACCTCCCATCCCCGGAGGATCTGGGTAGCAATGCACAGTTAGGGGGAGTGTGGAGAAAGGGGAGGAGTGGCCAAGGGAAGGAGGGGAAGGCTTCGTGACTCCAAGAGGTTAACCCACTGTCTTCTCCGAGAATCCCTGTGAAATGTCCATCCTTACCAATTATGACAGCCTAACTAGAGAGGGGAAGCTGCGTTTCCAAGAATGCTCAGCTCCTGAATCCTGAATGCAACAGATCTAGCCAAGTACAGAGCCTGAGGATGGTACCCTCCATGAAGCGAGCTTCCACTTAGAGAGGAAGTTCTCAGGTTTCTGTCCTCAGCCTTTTTCGTGTGGTGTTCCCACTCCCTGGATTATCTCGTTCTTATTCATTCCCCTTTAAATAGCAATTATTCGACAGCATGCATTTTCACTGTAGTCCCTCTTCCACCTCACTGTAGTCCCTCTGCCTCAGCCACTGGCTACTAGATACCACTGCTTCATTGGCTCTTTAGAACTTTGTTCAAAGTCCATGTAGTGTTTTCAGTAGTTTAATTCTATCTGGTTTGATCCAGCTCCACACTGAAAACGAACCCTCCAATATTTGCTCTGTTTCTATTAAGGAAGAATGACATGCAATTAATACAAAAAGCATTAAAATATTTTAAAGGTAGACCTCACATGCATCTTCATAATCATTATCTTCTGAGTCCTATGAGTGAATACTTCATGCTCTTTCCTTTCTCACATTTCTCTTTCTTTCGGTTTTTAAAGGTGTCAGTATGTAGTCTTGGCTGACCTAGAGCTCAAAATATGAACCAGATTGTTCTTGAACTTAGAAATTTACCAGCCTCTGCTCCTGGAGTCTTGGGATTAGCACCAGTCATCATCGTCCTCCTGTTTTTATAATCTTTCTTCTCCCTCTTCTGCAGTTGCCCCTGAACCTTGGGGAAGAGGGGTATGATACAGAAAACTCAATTCCTGCTGAGCAACTTAGTTATTCTCTGTACTTTGAGAGTCTCTGTATTAGCTTCCACCCATGGACCAAAGGACTTTCTCTGATGAGGCATAATAACTGTTCTAAACTATGTCTACAAAGATGAGTATTTAGAAGGTAGTTTTATATTATGCTCATTTAACAAAATATTAGCATTAGCAGTAGGTTCTATCCCAGGGCCTAGGGCCTTCCCAGCCATAAGTTCTTACCCAGATTTTAGGGTGCAAGGTATAAATTTCTTCTTGTGGAATTGGTCTTAATCTAATTAGAAAGTTGTTGGTTATCCCCTATAACCTTCACTCTACCATTGCACCACTGGACACATGTTCTTATTATAGATGGCAGGGTTCATAGCTGATTGATCTATTGATAACTTGCCCCCCAGCAGCCTGCCTAACTACCATGAGAATACCCAATCTCATCTTTTCCTATTCTTTTATACCCCTCTATTTTAATCAACCTTCATCTACTTCCTCATCTCCACTACCATCTTCTTCCTCTTACTTGAACATTTGTACCCCCAACCGGCCTCCTTTTCACCTACATTTTACCTAGAGTTTAATATCCTCCCTCCTTTAAGGCAGTACCTCTCCCCTAATGTTCCCTTTCTAGTTTTCACAAGTACTCGTGTTGAACAAAGAGTTGAGACTAGGGTCTCCATGTGAAAGACAGCACAGATAGCCTGCAGTGTTTCTTGGATTGGGCCTGAGTTGCCCCACTCACCATACTTTTTTGAAAATTTCATACATTAGTATACCATATTTACATGATTTATATCTTCCCCTCTCCCTCTCCAACTCCTCCCTAATACCCACTATTGATTCTTAGATTTAGGACCTCTTTTTTTTTTCCAATTAGTCATATCACTCACTTAAGTAGCAAACCCCAAATGATCATAGCAATAATTAAGAAGCACAAATATGCTAAGAAACAGGGAAAAGTGAACCACAGAGGTCACGAAAAACGAATACAACCTACA
>NC_045030.1:128635629-128636865 GCF_008632895.1 Mastomys coucha
GAGAGAGAGAGAGAGAGAGAGAGAGAGAGAGAGAGACATTTTGCTGAGTCCATTTATTGTCACCCATATATACATGAATTTGGATCTGACAACCTACCTTGGATTAGGGCTAATCCCCAGAGAAAACCAATTGCCCCAACCCCAGCATCCATTGACTACCTGTAGCTCTTCATCTAGTAGTGGGTTTTGTGAAATTTCTTTCATCCTCATTTGTATGTCAACTGTTGTCATTTTGCAAGGTTATTTAAAGACCATTTAAACTATTGATATTCATGAGTACAACATCACTCTCATGTATAGAAGATACTGTCTCACAGCAGGCATCTTGGTCCTTTGGCTCTGAGAATCTATCGTTTCATTCCTTCTTGCTATGTTCCCTGAACCTTAGATGTGACAGCTGTGTTGTAGATGGACAAATTGGAGCTAAAAGACCCTCAGTCACTTCACTGCATTTTGACCATCTTGGATCTTTGCAATAGTTTTGATCTGCTGCAAAAAGAAGTCTCAAAATGAGGGGTAAGAGCTATAATTATCTTTGGGTAAAAGAATACATGTTTAGAAAACAATTAGAGACTATATTGATTTAGAAAAAGGATAGCAGTAGTTTTCCTCTAGGGTCTATGATTTCTCTAGCCACTGGTAGGTAGTTGGCTAAGATTATAGTACCATGGCAGGTTTAAAGTCCAATAAGACTGTTGGTTACTCCCAGGATGTAAGTGCTACTATTGCACCATTGAAATATTTTAAAGAGCTGGCCATTGTGGTCCCATTATTTTTAATATGAAGTCAATTTTATATTGAGTTTTTAAAATTAATTTGAATTTTGCCCTAATTCCTTCAAATATATTTACTGATTATATCTCACATATTTGGTAAAAGTTTAGATAGCCATTTCGTCTATGCTTGGATATTTGAAGGTATCCAAAATTCTCCATGTATTTCTATATTTTATTCTGTTTTCTCTGCTCTGCCTTTTTTAAAAAAAAGTTTTATTGCATTATAATGAGAAAAGTTACATGATTTCAATTTATCTGAATTTGTTAACATTTTAAAACATATTTTAGGTAAATAGAATTAAATCCCATTCTTGTTTTCCTTTTGTACCCCAGCTCCTCCGAGAGACCCCCTTCAATACCTACAGTATCTTTTTTTGTCATATTATTTAAAGTTTATAAAATATTATAACAATAAAAATGAGTATTACAAAAGTTGTTTGATATAAAACAACAATCAATT
>NC_045030.1:128637198-128637385 GCF_008632895.1 Mastomys coucha
TTGTTTTATATTTAGTAGAGCTTAAAATCTTGACTCTTACTGTGCTAACTTGATACAAGAGTTACAAACGTCAAACAAAGCATTCTGTCTTATTCTTTGTTGTTCTCGTACAAACCCCTTCCCAATTTAATTGTCTACATTTCTTTTGGGCATATAAATACTTTTAAAATATGTAAGCTGTTCTGAA
>NC_045030.1:128638220-128641732 GCF_008632895.1 Mastomys coucha
CTCCTGATTTCTTTCCTAGGTTTTCTATCTCCAGGGTTGTCTCTCTTTCTGAATTCTTTATTGTTTCTGTTTCCATTTTTTAGATTCTGTATGGTTTTGCTCATTTCCTTCACCTGTTTGATTGTGTTTTCCTGTAGTTCTTTAAGGGATTTTTGTGTTTCCTCTTTTAGGGCTTCTAGCTGTTTACCTGTGTTCTCCTGTATTTCTTTGAGGGTGCTACTTATATCTTAAAGTTCTGTATCATCATCATGAGAAGTGATATTATATCTGAATCTTGCTTTTCCAGTATGATGGTGTGTCTGGGACTTGCAATGGTGGGAGAATTGGGTTCTGATGATGCCAAGTAACCTTGGTTTGTATTGCTTATATTCTTTGGCTTGCCCTGCATTATCTCTTATCTCTAATGCTACCTGCCCTTGCTCTAAATCTGACTGGAGCCTCTCATTCCTGTGATCCTGATTGTGTCAGAACTCCTCAGAGTCAAGCTGTCTCTGATTCTGTGATTCTGTGATTCTGTGACCCTGGGCTTGTTAGAGCACCTAGGAGTGTAGCTTCCTCTGGGTGTTTTGGGAATGACTGCAGAGTTTGCACCCAATGTCTGCTCAGGGCACCAGCCAGCCCAGACAAACTGGAAGCAACCTGAACCACTAGGCTGGCAGAGTTCCTGTGTGCCTGAGGCCTGCTGGTCCCAGTTACTCCTGGTGTTGGGACAGATGTTGTATCCTCCTCACCTCTGATCCTGGGCATGTTAGAGCACCTGGGAGTAGAGCTTCCTGTGGGTGTTGTGGGACTGGCTGCAGAGCTTGACCCCAAGGTCTGTTCAGGGCACCAGCTCAGACAGACTCGAAGAAACCTGAGCCACTTGGCTGGCAGAGTTCCTATGTACCTAGTCCTACTGGTCCCAGTTACTCCCAGTATTGGGACAGATGTTGTGTCCTTAGTTCCTGCTTTGAGTTTCTGCCCTCACATCTTTGGATGATGCACTATAAGCTATAAGATGAAATAAACTCTTTCTTCCTCTCTAAATTACTTTGGATCACAGTGATAGAAACTCTTAACTGAGACAAGCCTCCAACAAACATCTCAATTTTACTATCTTTCAACCTTCATCTGGATTTGAAATATATGACTACCTGTTAATTCAATGGCAGTATGTATTTCATATCATTCTTTTTAAAAAATTTACTTTATGTCTATGGGCATTTTATCTGTGTTATATCTGTACACCACATGTGCACAGTGTCTGTGGAAGCCAGAAAAGTCTATTAGATCTCCTGAAACTAGAGTTATAGATGGTTGTGAGCAGCTGCACGACTCACACAACTGGTCTCAAGAACCTGGCTGTGGGGCACAGGAGATTAAGAAAGACAGACACAAGTAACAAAGCAAAACTTGGATCAGTTAGACTACACACACTTTGATGGGTATCTACTAGCATCCCAGAAAGTTAGTGTCTTTTCAGACACTTTACTTAAACCTTCCTTTAGTGTTTTCGAAATGGAATTTCCCTGGATGAGTGAACAATACTGCTTCCAGAAGATACTGTTTTGTTTTGTTTTTTAATGAAAATCACAGTGCAAGACATGGGATACATCCCTGTGTTATTTGTTAGGCAGTACCCAGACGTCTCCAAAACAAAACAGATTACGTAAATTGTCTTTGGTTACCAACCATAACCACATGGTAAGTTTCTATTGCTGAAACCACCAATATTGGCTAAGAAAATACATAAGTAAATCTTGAACAAACCTGCAAAATTCCTCCCTGATTGCAAGATTTCATAGTGTTGGGAGGTGCTATGCAGGTTGATGGGGGATAAAGATATCAGTAGTCTTATCTAGCATTAGAGCATGCAGGTATATCAACCTACCATGGAAGAGATATCCACTAGTGGTACAAGTGTTATGGGAATCACTAACTACTTTCTGATTGGCTTTGAGGCTTGCTCCACAGAAGGAAGTTTCATCCCTAATACTATAATCACAATCAAAAGACTATAGATTAATGGAGATAGATCATAGAGCCTAGGGTAGAACTTGCTTTTGTTAAGTGATCATGTTGTCAAGTTAAATTCTAAATATTTATTTTTGTTCCCATAGATCTGTACTATGCATAATTTTGGGCACAGGTTCTTTTGTACAATGGCAGGGGTTAGTAGCCAGACTTCTAAGTGGTCTACCGGATGAGAATATGTGACTGTTAGGCTCCAAGTGAGAAATCTTTATCAATATTCCATAACCTCTGTCACATTGTAGAAGATAAGGTACAAAACATTAATTAGCAGAGGCTGGGGAACAGTGCTGTGAAATCTTGCCTTCTGGATATGACACACTCATGCCACTCAAAGACTCACAGCATCTGTGGTTACCTGCCCAAGACCTATACAAGATCAACTCAGCAAAAGAAAATCTGCCATGGAAGAAAAAGAAGGAGAAGAAGGAGGAGGAGGAGAGATGAATTTGGGAATTTGGGAAGGAGGTCATGTTGGCAGGAGTATGAGAGGAGTCAGAATGGGAAAATAGTCAATGGATGTGATCATATTTCATTGTGTACATATGTACAATCCCCAAGAATAAAGAAAAATATTCACAAAGGCTAAAGTGATCCAAACAAAAAGTGCCATCAACTACACTAAATAGAAAAATTTCTATTTGTATGCATAAATATATATTTCATATGCATAATATATATATGAATACTCATACCTTTAAATGGGGTAATACATCATCTCCCCGAATTTAAGCCTGCAGCATTAACTTTACAAACTTTATTACATATCATCCCATGCAAGTTGTTGAAATGCCCTGCTGATGGAAGAAACTTAGAGACTTAGAGTATAAGGCAAAATTAAATTTCCAGCTATAAACTAGAACATCTAAAGAGTCATCATGACATTTTCTCTCTGGTGAATTTCTAAGGCGGGACCAGCCTGGAGGCACAGGCCTCAGGAGTTGCAGGGGAGTCACAGGGGAGTCACAGAGCTGCAGGGACAGGATGCTCTCAACTTCCAAGTGACAGTTGTGGATCAGCAACCCCCTCTGCCCCTTCCCTGCAAGTGGAGAGAGTCTGCCTCCAGGAAGTGCTTTAACCAGGGACTCAGGTGAGATCCACCATTTTCTCTCTGGTGACATTCTAAGGCAGGACCAGCAGGGAGGCACAGGCCTCACAAGTCCCACAAGCCTGCCTCCAGGAAGTGCTTTAACCCAGGGACTCTGGTGAGATCTGCCATTTTCTCTCCGGTGACTTTCTAAGGCAGGACCAGCCAGGAGGCACAGGCCTCATAAGTCGCAGGGGAGTCACAGGGCAGCAGGGACAGGATCCTCTCAGCTTCCAAGCAACAGTGGTGGATCAGCAACCCTCTCTGCCCCTTACCTGTAAGTGGAGGGCCTACCACCAGGGGGCGCTTTAACCCAGGGACTCACCCATCTGTGCCCGGGATTTAACGGAGAGCTGATCTCCCAGAAGTACTGACACAGGTTTACAGACCCACAGGAGGAACAAGCTCTAGTCAG
>NC_045030.1:128648243-128651429 GCF_008632895.1 Mastomys coucha
GGGAATGCCAGGGCCAATAAGTGGGAGAGGGTAGGGTGGCAAGCATGGGGAGGGCGGAGGCAACAGGGGTTCATTCTTGTTGTTTTTGTTTGTTTGTTATTTGGAGGGGAAACTGGGAAAGGAGAAACCATATGACATGTAAATAACTAATAAAAAAAGAGTCTTCATGAAAAGTACACCAAGAAATTGTAAGTTTACAAAGAGGGAGTATATGATTATTGACCTAAAGTTTTAAGGCAAAAGGCAAAAGTCATCATACTGACTATGAGGAGAGAGATCCCCTGTAAAACACACAGGTTGCATCTAAACTAAAGCTTGGTACATTTTTTTCCCTTAGGTCTATCATCTCCTTTCATAAACTTTTCTAGATCATCTGTTCCTCTATTTATCATATCCATGCTATCAGCCTATTTGGTACATCCACTCCAAAATCCTGCACAGGCCTCTCTGGTACATCTGCCTTGACCCCTTGTTAAATACTAGCCTTCTTCATTCGAAACTGGGGTGGACTCTACAGCTGTGTCTGACGGTCATTTCTCATGACTATGTTGTTGTTGTTTCATCTTTGTGATAAGAAACAAGAAATCAAGTTGAATGAATGCTTTATAGCAAGATTCATAGTTTTCTCACAGTCTCTCCTACCTGAGAGACTTAATGCTCATTCTACGGTGCTCTGGATGCTTCTCTGCCTCAAAATCCACCAAAAACTTTCTCCAGGTAACATACCTGATCATAATGTAGTGTGGGCAATAGGTAGAGCAGCCATTAAGTGTCTAGGCTTCAACTCCGAAATTCTAATAAAATACGCAGTTGAGCTCTACATACTGTTCTTGTATTCAGTCCTTCCTTCAGGAGTCAAAGTCTGTCATTTTGTTCAGATTTTCCTTGATTTCTACTGCTCTGGAAAGTTGTGGGTTTCCTGGATTCTGATCTGGTTCCTGATCCCTTTACATGCTATGCACAAGTCAGAGACAATATTTATCTCTTAGCCTTGAAGTATGCTTAAAGAAATATGACCCAAGTACTAGTACCACTTGACCCCAGCTCTGGTATTGGTTTATGGCTTTTCCTACTTGATCAGATGCTGAAATTTGTTTGCCTCCACCCTGTCTCAAGGTCAGATTCCTACCTATTTCACTTTAGAGTAACGCTTAACCTTTCCTTAAAAGTGGAGTAGTAGTAATATCTTTCAACAGTTCAGAACAATAATTTGAAGAAGTTACACTGACATACAGAAACCTGAAGCACTATACATAAACAGGAAATACAGGAACCAAGAAAAGAAAAACCCCCTACTCATTTCTAGTTCTGATTTCATCTCTAGCTGGCTGAAAAATCAGAAGTTTTCAGAATATGTGCAGGAAGTTCTGTACCCTTTTCTCTGAGAGACATACAAAAGAGACCTATTTGATGGTTACTGAACTGTATCTTAAGTCTGTCCTCCCTTGACATACGCATATAAAGATGCCCTTGACTAGTGTTTTATCTCTATTTGTGCTCCCTTCTCTAGCAGCAAGCGTACGCAATGTACCTAAAAAATTCTCCTCCAAGGATGGAACTTCATAGATAAGAAAAAGGAGTTGAACAGTACATACTTCAACCTCTAATCAAAGTTTTTGAATAAGTAGCTACAAAGCCTCAATCATATATACAGCTGCTGCGGCTGAGGCGTTTTGATGAGTTTGTCTTATGTCCACAGCTGATTCTCTTTAAGTGCATCTCGTCTTGCTTCTAAATCAACAAACTCACCAACTTCACTTCACCATAACCCCATGTGTCTCCTGTACACTACACCCCCCAACCCCTGTGGCAGTCCACAGACCCAAATGCAAGTAAAGAGAGGCCTTTCTAGGCTCTGAGGGAGGCTCCTCAGGTGGCATGGCTAGCAGTGTTGAGTTGCAGTTTCTGCTGTTGCTGACAAAAGTGCAATATTAAAACAACAACTCATGGGCGGTGGTGGCACATGCCTTTAATCCCAGCACTTGGGAGGCAAAGGCAGGTGGATTTCTGAGTTGGAGGCCAGCCTGGTCTACAGAGTGAGTTCCAGGACAGCCAGGGCTATACAGAGAAACCCTGTCTCGAAAAACCAAAAAAAAAAAAAAAAAAAAACCAACACCTCACAGAATAAATACAGGTCTGCTTGTGAGAGAGCTTCAAGTGCTTGCAGCTGGCAGCTCGCAGCCAAGCCTGATGATCCGAGTTGGATCCCTAGAACCCATGTGATAAAAGATTGAATGTTGTCCTCTGACCTTTACATGCAGGCCACGACACACACAGACACACACACAGACACGCACACAGACATGCACACAGACACACTCATATACACTAAATAAATAAACAAACAAATGTAATTTTCTGTAAAAATAATGAATGAATCAAAACTGAAAATTAATTGCCAACCCAAATATTGAAAAAAATCATAGTAAGATGAGAAAGCCTCTTGAATGAATTAGGAAATATTATACTATTGAAAAAGTGGTACTGAGAAAAGTGAAAAATGATAATTTGAAAAAATTACAAGTTGGCTTCCTATAGAACACACTGAAGTAAGAGCCACTTACTGGTTGCAAAAGAAAATAAAAACAAAAACAAAAAACCCACATAAAACAACAGGATATATCACATGTTATTTTATGTAATACCTTACAATGAGAGAATAATCTTTAGTTTGGTTATGGTTTTTAGTATTAGAGTAAATGCTGAATGAGCTTACCTTTAAACAGGTTTGGGAAATAAATATTGTTTTTAAATTCCTAGAATTGTCACTGGTGATTATTTTTTGTAATTTATATTGGTCATGGAATTTTTATTGCCTCAGTTTGATTTCTGTGAAGTATGGAAAGTAATGTTCTCTCATGTGTTCAAAAATACTGTATATTTTTTGGTTTGTCTTATTTTTAAATGTTTAATTTCTTTCTTGTTAGCTTTTTCTTCTCAAAAAGAATACTTTTAAATGTTTCTAAGTAATATTTCCGGAGCCCACCACTTTATAGGTTAAGTTTGCAGCCTCTTAGGATGAACAACAATATGAACTACCTAGTACCCTCAGAGCTCCCAGGAACTAAATCACCAACCAGAGTGTACACATGGTGGGACTCATGGCTTCAGCAGCATATGTATAACAGAGGATGGCCAAGTCAGTCATCAATGGGAGGAGAGGACCTTGGCCCTGTGAAGGTTCTA
>NC_045030.1:128651937-128674301 GCF_008632895.1 Mastomys coucha
TCTGATAAAAAAAAAGAATTTAGTGTACAAAACCAGTCAGATCTGGCTATCTGGACTTAAGTTCCTTAATTCTGCTGGGCACCATTACACACACCTATAATCCCAGCACCAAGAAGCACAAGCAGGAATGTTATCCCAAGTCTGAAGCCATAGCTGCATAGCAAGTTACATACCATCCAGGACAATCCAGTGAGACCCTAGCTCAAAAAATTAAATATAATAAATAGATAATAAAAGTAAATAAAATCCTTAATACTCCACACCAAGTAAAGCTGTGAAACTTTGTTACAGATACTAAAACAAAACAATACAAAGAAAGAAAATCTGTTATAGTTATATAAACAGTCCTACAAATTTCATGAAATTATTTGAAAATTTCAGAGTGCTGCTGAAAAATACTATAAAAGAACCTCTTCACATATATCATATTTCTCAGCCACTTATATTTTATTAAATTTATTTTATATTGGCATCTCTCTGTATACAGTCTTTTCATTTCTTTCTTTCTTCATTCTCTTTATATCCCGATCACAGTCCACCCCTTCTATTTAGTTCTGCCTCATATGGCCCTTCCCCCACCTTACCTGTTCACCTCTGAGAAGGGGGAGGTCTCCTCCTGGATACCAACCCATCCACCTGGCATCTCAAGTCACTGCAAGACTAGTTGCATTCTCTCACACTGAGGCCAGAAAAGTCAGCCGAGTTAGGGGAACAGGATCTATAGGCAGGCAACAGAATCAGGGACAGCCCATCTTCCAGTTGTATGATGACTCCCATAAAGACCAAGCTGCACATCTGCTACACATGTGCCGGGGCCTAGGTCTAGCCCTTGTATGCTCTTTGGTTGGTGGTTCAGTCTCTTGGAACTCCTAGAGATACAGGTTAGTTGACACTTTTAGTCTTCTTGTGGAGTCCCTATCCCCTGACAGACACATTGCAGACTTGCCTTCATCCTTCAACGACATTGAAGCCTCAGGCTATGTTTGTATCTGTCATCCTGGAATCACAGACAGGAGCCTAACAGAACTGTCCTGTGAGAAGCTCCACCCAGCAGCTAACTGAAACAGATGTGGAGACCCATGGCCGGGCTTAGGAAGTCTTTTTTTTTTTTTTTAAGTGAATTTAGCTTTTATTTAAAATTAAATAAGCAAAAGCAAAAACCTTCAAGAATCTTGTACAAATTACTCACACAAAAGAAAGTTAATAGAGACAGTCACACATCTTCAACAAATAATTATAAAAGGGTAGGGCAGCATGGACCATACCCATGTCATAGCACGGTGCTCTAGAACTGTGCTATGAATAAGGCATAACTAATATTTGCAAGGGTAGTCTCATGGAAGAGTTGTATACATTTTTTCTGGATCCTTTGGGATTCAGTTGATTCCACATATCATTGTCTGAAATATTAATATTTTGTCTTCAAGGATTTATTACATGAAATGTAAAATACAATATGTAAAAATAAATATTTTAGCATGTCTTCTATGAGGGTCAGTATTAGTTGTGAACCTGACAAAATCTAGACTCACCGGGGAGATTGACCTGTGGATATACCTGTGGGGGAAATAGCTTAGTTATGTTAAATAGCTTGAGAAGACTCATCTTAATTGTTGTAGGCAAGACTACTTTCTGGGCAGGATGTCCTAGACTAAGTCATGAGAGCACCCCTGCACTGGCAAGCAAGCATTCATTGTTCTCTGTTCTTGATTATTGTTGGGAGGTAACAGCTTCCTCAGGCCTCTGTGATTTCCTAGTATGATGCCGTATAGCCTAAAACTGTGGACTGAAGTCAACATTTTCTCCCTCAACATGTTTCTGGGGGTGTATTTTTATCATAGCTACAGAAAAGAAGCACTGATACCTTCTTACTGAATTCTTTATTCATATGCTCACAGTCTATGTTCCCACATCTATTTTAACAGAATCATGTACTATAACTTGTTCTGACTTGTTTTATTTTCCTAAAAATATTAAGTTATTTTTTATTAATAAGTTCAGATTAGTAAACATTTAATTATATTTAATTCATTAAACTTGATATACTAATTATTAATTGATTTAACCCACAATTCATTGTTATTGGTATTCTTTCTTTGTCTTACTTTTTATTGGTTCCTTTTGAATTTTACATCATGCACCCCAATCTCATTCATCTCCCTGTCTCCTCATACCCACCCTCTACCCTTGCAACCTTCTCCCGAAAGGAAAATAATTTTCTTCATTGTGGAAGCTGTAGTGTGTCATAGTGTGTCTCACAGTATACCCTTTTGTCCACACTTCTTTGCTTGCAAATGCTCATTGCAATGTGTCATTGGTCTGATTTGAGGACTCTGGCTTTTGTTACACTATCAATGCTGTAACATCAATGGAATTCCTCTCAGATATCTTGTTATTATTCTGTGTCATGGAGACCCTGCAGCTTTGGATCTGTAGGAAGGGTACCTTCACTCACTCCAGCTGTTCATCAATATAGTTGATGTTGAGGTAGGCCAATTCAAAGCCCTGGATCTGGGCCTGGTAGGTATTTTGAGTTGGTCAGCCCACCAGCTCTCCTGCACCCAGGCCATCAGGGAAGCTCTTGAGCGGTGTCCTGCCTAGGTCACCCAGTGCTGCAGTCAGCAAGGGGCAGAGCCAGCTCTCCAGCTCTCATGCCCTCAGGGCCAGCTCATTTGTGCCCACACCATTAGGACCAGCTCTACTGTGCTGCCCAAGCAAGGTGCAGGGTCTGTTCTCTCCTATGGGCTGCAGCAGGTGAGGGGCAGGACCAGCTCTCAGCCCGGATGATCTCAGGGTTAGCTCTCTCTCTGCCATAAGTGGTGACTGATGAGTTGGGGAGGAAGGTATCTCTACCTCATCCATTCAACTTTAAGGCAAACAAATTGTTGGTACAGCTCTCCTATGCTCCCACCCCCCAGGGCGGCTCACCCACACCTTTGCCAACAAGGCCAGCTCTACTGAGCTTCCCAGGAAAGGTGCAGGGCCTGTTCTCTCCTGAATGCTGCAGTAGGTGAGGGACAAGGGCAGCTCTCCTGCTCTGATGACCTCAGAGGGCCAGCTCTTCTGCCTGGGTAGGTGATAAGCGGCAAGGGTCGGGGAAGGCATCTCTCTCCCTTGCCCATACTGCATCTCGGAGCTGGCTTGTCCATGCCCCTGCCATCAGAGTCAGTTGTACTGTGCTGTCTAGGCTAGGTACAGGGTCCATTCTCTCAGGAGTGCTGCATCAGGTGAGGGCAGTAACAGTTCTTCTGCTTTCACGATCCCACCAGGGTCAGGTCTCCTACCTGCCACAGGTAGCAAGCAGGGAGGTAGGAGGAGATTCTCTGTTCTCTCTTCTCTCCTCTCTCCTCTCCCCTCTCCACTCCCTCCGCCTCATCACTGGTCCATACCACCAGTGGCAGCACCAGCTCTCTCAGGCTCACACACTTTGGACTGGATCACCTCCAACTCCTACAACTAGGGATAGCTCTGCAGGCTTCTTTCTTGATACTGCAGCTGGCTAGGGATGGGGTCAGCCCTCCTGCTCTCACACCCTCTGGGCCAGCTCTCCCATGATACCCAGGTGAGGGGTGGGCTCAGTTCTGCACAGCTGTCAGATGTTAACATGGACCTGGGTGGCAGCTCAGACCAGGGACATCTGCCTGGCCGTTGGTGGTAACAGACCCCTGCTGCTATAGGACCACCAACACAGTCATCGTCCTCAGTGCACCACAGGCAGGACCCCACCATACTTCTAGGGAGACTCAGGAGGCTTAGACTCAGGAAACAAGGCTTGGAGTCTGGGGAGAGGCAATTAGACTCAGGAGGCGTGGCTTAGACTAAAGGGCATGGCTTAGACCTAGAAGGCATGGCTTAGAATCATGGGGAGTATGGCAAGTAGACATGGCTTAGACCCAGGGGAGGGTGTTAGACTCGGAAGGGCAGGTAGACTCAGAATGTGTGGCTTAAACTCAGGAAGTGTGGCTTAGACTCAAGCGTGTCTTAGACTTAGAAGGCATGTCTTAGACTCAGGGTCTTGGCTTAGACTCAGGGAGATTGGCAGGTATAATCAGGAGGCGTGTTTTAGAACCAGGGGCGTGGCTTAGAATCATGGGGCATGGCAGGTAGACTCAGGAGGTGTGGCTTAGACCCAGGGGAGGGTGTTAGACTCAGAAGGAGGGGGCAGGCAGGCTAAGGAGGTGTGGCTTAGACCTAGAAGGAGGGGCTTAGAACCAGGGGCGTGGTTTAAAAATCAGGGAGAGTGGCAGGTAGACTCAGGAGGTGTGGTTTAGACCCAGGGGAGGGTGTTAGACTCAGAGGGAGTGGCAGGTAGACTCAGGAGGCATGCCTTAGACCAAGGGCATGGCTTAGAATTTGGGCAGGGTTTAGAATCAGGGGTAGTGGCTTAGATCCCGGGGAGGGTGTTAGACTCAGAGGGAGTGGCAGGTAGGCTCAGGAGGCGTGCCTTAGACCAACGGGCATGGCTTAGATTCATGGGCATGGAAGGAGTTGCAGAGACTAACTATGGAGCAGAGACTGAAGGAAAGACAAGCTAGCTAGCCTGATATAGCTATCTCCTGAGAGGCTCTGACAGTACTTGACTGATACAGATGTAGAGGCTCACAGCCATCCATTGAACTGAGTACAGGGTCCCCGGTGAAGGAGTTAGAGACAGGACCCAAGGAGCTGAAGGGTTTGCAGCCCCTTAGGATGAACAACAATTTGAACTACCTAGTACCCTCAGAGCTCCCAGGGACTAAACCACCAACCAACCAGTCCACATGGGGGGACTCATGGCTCCAGCTGCATATGTAGCAGAGGATGACATAGTAGGTCATCAATGGGAACAGAGGCCCTTGACCCTGTGAAGGTTCTGTGCCCCAGTGTAGGGGAATGCCAGGACCAATAAGTGGGAGAGAGTGGAGTGGCAAGCAGGGGGAGGGGGAAGGCAACAGGGATTTGTTCTTGTTGTTTTGGGGAAGGTTTTTTGGTCTGATTTTTTTTTTTTTAGGGGAAACTAGGAAAGGAGAAATCATATGACATGTAAATAAAGAAAATATCTAATAAAAAATAAAATTACAAAAAAAAAAAAGAATCAGAGGTCAAGGCAGGTAGACTCAGGAGGCATGGCTTAGCCTCAGAGGGAAGATCAGGTAGACTCAGGAGGTATGGCTTAGACTCAGGGGATTGGCAGATAGACTTAGAAGGTGTGGCTTAGGCTCAGGAGGCTTGGCTTAGATTCAAGAAGAATCTTGAATCTTGAATCTTGTCTTAGACCTAGAAGACATGGCTTAGACTCAGGGGGAGTGGCAGATAATCTCAGAAGGCGTGGCTTAAATTCAGGGATGTAGCTTAGACTAAGGGGAGTGGCTAAAACTCAGAGGGAGGGGCAGGTAGACTCAGGAGGTGTGGCTTAGACTCAGGAAGTATGCCTTAGACACAGAAGGAGGGGCAGGTAGACTCAGGAGGTGTGACTTAGGCTCAGGGGGAGGGGCAGATAGACTCACCAGCTGTTCACATCAGGCAATTCCTCACTATCCTTGAGTCTCCAATTCTTCCTTTCTTCATTGTGCTCATCATCCTTAAGACAGGGTTTCTCTGTGTAGCCCTGGGTGTCCTGGAACTCACTCTGTAGACAAGGCTGGCCTCAAACTCACAGAAAAAAGGGCTGACCCAAAGTGGCTGTCCATGCAACCATGAACACCCAGCACATGACACCAGCCTCTCACAGCCAGCCAGCAGGAGAGCAACCAATATTGGTATTATTTCTACAAATGTATACATTTAGACTTTCCTCTATAAAGAAAGTCAGTTTATTCACAAGAGTTGTAGTCAGTCACATTAATTTATTAAATATTTAAATAATAAAATATGTCATAATACCATAATCAAACATTTTCATGTGTAATAAGCAATATAAACATATACATATATATGTATATACAAATATATCTATATTTGGGTTTTTGAGACAAGGTTTCTCTGTATAGCCCTGGTTGTCCTGGTACTCATTCTGTAGAATAAGTGGGCCACAAACTCAGAAATTTACCTGCCTCTGCCTCCCAGGTCCTAGGATTAAAGGTGTGTAGCACTGCTACCTGGCCATATATAAATATTTTTATATGTTTAAATGTGTATGTATACATATGTAAGGAGATGTGCACTCACAAAAGTGTCTCTTTTCAGTTTTACTTACTTATTTTATTTCCTGAACTTTATTTTTGATGGTTTCATAAATGTACATAATGAATTTTAGTCATTCTTATTCTTCATGAACTTTTCTCATCTTCCTCCTCTTGTCATGAGAACCCTTTTTCTACCCAACAATTAACCCCTCTACTTCTTTTTGTGCATGACCCATTAAATTTAATTAGAGTTCTTTTTATGGCTATAGGTGGGAAGTACAAATTTCTTAAAAACTGTGTTCTATGAATAAATACAGAGTATTTGTGTTCACAGCAGTCTAATATTCTATTTGATAATTATAATTTGCAGCTCTTTTTTTCCTACTGATGCAGGCTTAGATTTTTTCCTAAAACAAGCATTATTTTAGTGATCATCATCATATATGACTCTTTTGTACTTTTTCATTTGAATAAATTTCAGGTTATGTCTCACTTTCTATTTTTTTGTTTTTGTTTTTTGGGGTCTTTTTGATGTCTCATTTTCTGCCACGAGTTCACAAATATTTCTTGGGTAGCATCATCTCTCCATACATCCCAGATTCACAAGTTCTTTCAGTGGACATTTTAATTTAGTAAGTATCAAATATGAGAGTTTATGCCTTTAAGATGTAGCCCAGGTAAGTTTTATGATTGAGCAAGTTCATGAAACAGATAATTTACAAGGTAGTATTTTGTCCCATTAATTTGCTGAATTATTGTAAACTCTTAATCTAGTTCAACTCTCATATTTAAAGATTTATCTTCCTATATAAAAAAAAAAGAGCAAAAGAGAATAAATAAGATCTCCACTAACTTAAACAATTGTGTTTGTATTCTTTTTTCTTTGAGCATATCTCCCTGTTCTGCCATGGAGCTTGTTTTACAGATCAGGCTAACCTTGAATTTGCACTGATCCTTCCACCTCTTCTTTCCAAGCTCCAGGACTACAAGTATGTGGCTCAATAGCAAGTTTGCTATTGAGTTAATAAAACTGTAGCATGGTTATTTTAATATGATTAAACTTCCTATATATTCTTTAGAAATTTTAATATATATATACATATATATATTTATCAGAAGGCATATTTTCTTAGCTCACAGAAAGATGAAATAAGACTTGAAGTTATTCAATATTGCCAATGACAAATAGCATTTTAAGCAGGATAACACTTAAAAAATATAACTTGAAGAGTTTCAAACAGAATGCATTTCCCTAAGTTTCCTACAAGTAGTTTACCCTACACCCATGAAGTCATAAATATAAATACTTTTCACTGAGCTATAATTTCCACTTTAGTTTTCATTTCACTCTCTCTGGTTGTTTTTAAAGTGGTTAATCATTTTAGCCTTTGAGTTGTTATCTTCAATGACCAAACAACACAGTGAACCTGTTTAAAGTATATGACTAGATGTTAGTTTCATGGCTTACATAAAGAAAAGTATAAGGAAAAGAAGATTTACATCATAAATATGACTTTCTTCTTTATTGATGGTACAGAATAATGATTAGCATTAAAATAAAATGTTGAAGAGAGGGCTGGAGAGATGGCTCAGAGGTTAAGCGCTGCTCTTCCAGAGGTCCCGATGCTCTATTGTCAGCACCTACCTGGCAGCTCATAGGTATCTATAGCTCCAGACCCAGAAGATCTGACACTATCTTTTGGCCTTCTGAAGCATTGTAATCTCCGAGAGACAGATGTGTTCAAAACACACATACACATAATGTAAAAAAATAATTATAAAATTTAAAAATTGAGACAAGAAATGAAGCTTTTAAGACATTGTATTCACCCCTTCCTTCTGTACTAGAAGCTATTGTTTAACATGCAACTATTTTCTTATACTTTTGATTATAATTATATCATTTCTACCTTTCCTTTATTCCCTCTAAACCTTCTAGATACTCCTCCTTGCTCTCTTTCAAAGTCATTTCCTATTTTACTATCAATTGTTATTATATGCATCTATGTATATGTATATACATATACATTCCTAATATAACCTTCTTAATATGTATACTGTTACTTCGTTTCATGATTTGGGGGCTGACAATTTGTTATTGGATAACCAATGGATGTTCTTCAATAACTGTTTTTAAAAAATATAATTGGACATAGTACTACCAGAGGACCCAGCTATACCACTCCTGGGCATATACACAGAAGATGCTCCAATATGTAATAAGGACACATGCTCCACTATGTTCATAGCAGCCTTATTAATAATAGCCAAAAACTGGAAACAACCTAGATGTCTCTCAACAGAGGGATGGACACAGAAATTGTGGTACATCTACACAATGGGGTACTACTCAGCTATTAAAAACAATAAATTTATGAAATTCTTAGGGAAATGGATGGACCTGGAGAATATCATCCTGAGTGAAGTAACCCAATCACAAAAGAACACACATGGTATGCACTCACTTAAGTGGATATTAGCCTAGAAGATCGGAATACACAAAGTACAAACCATAAACCATAAGAAACTCAAGAAGAAGGAAGACCAAAGTGAGGATACTTAGTTGCTTCTTAAAAGGGGGGGACAAAATACCCATTGAAGGAGTTGTAGAGAGTAACTATGAAGCAGAGACTAAAGGAAGGACAATTCAGACACTGCTCCACCTGGGAATCCTTCCCATATTCAATCATCAAATCTAGACACTATTACGGATGCCAACAAGTGCTGGATGACAGGAGCCTGACATAGCTGTCTCCTGAGAGGCTCTGACAATGTCCTACTAATACAGAAGTAGAGGCTCACAGCCATCCATTGGACTGAGTACAGGGTCCCCAATGAAGGAGCTACAGAAAGGACCCAAGGAGCTGAAGGGTTTGCAGGCCCTTAGGAGGAACAACGATATGAAATAACTAGTACCCTCACAGCTCCCATGGACTAAAACTCCAACCAAAGAGTACACATGAGGGGACTCATGGCTCCAGTAGCATACATACAGCAGAGGATCATCAAGCTGGTCATTAATGGGAAGAGAGGACCTTGGCCCTGTGAAGATTCTATGCCTCAGTGTAAGGGAATGCCAGGGCCAGTAAGCAGGAGGGGGTAGGATGGTGAGCAGGGAGAGGGGGGAGGGAACAGGGGATTGTTTTAGTTTTTGTTTATTTTATTTTATTTTTTTCTTATTTTATTTATTTATTTATTTATTTATTTGGAGGGGAACCTGGGAAAGGAGATATTGTAAATAAGAAAACATCTAATTAAAAAAATACATTTTTATCTAGTATTGAAAATGGTAAAACTTTTATGATAGATTAACTTGTATGAAATGCTTTGAAACATGTGAAGCATTATGAGTCAAACAACAATAAAAACTACTGCTTTATTTTTAGACTCTGTTCTTTGCAGCACATGTTCCTGAAGTTGACACAGATTCTTTGAATGAATTTTTAGAATCAGCTATTTGTTTTGACAAAAAATTAGAGATTGTTTTTCTTTTTGTGTTACACAAGAAAATGAGTTTAACATGGAATTTTCATACATACATATCATTGCACTTTGTTCATATTTACATCAAACACTTCCTTAACCCTCTCTCATCTATTATTATTTTAAGAATTCCATAAGATAATTTAAAATACCTCTTTGTTCATCTTACTAAGATTTTGTTAAGGATAGGATGTATTTAAATGTTGTTAAAGCTTAATTTTCCTAATAATATTAAGAATAATATTTTGACATTAATATTCATCCTGTAGTAGAAATAAAATTTGTTTTATGGACTTTCCAAATTTTAATAATATCTTATCTTGTTTTACTAAAATATATTCCTAAAATAACACAATATATAGGCATATACTTTAGCTGAATCACATACTCTTTTTCTAAGAATTACTTGCTTTTTTAATATCGAACACTTACTTATTTGTACATTTTCTACACTAGTTGGCATAATAAGACCCATGTTCATTTCCATTTTTAATGTATTAAATAAGCAGAAACTTTGTCATTAAATAACAAATTTTCCCACCCTTTTTATAGGCCAGATATGAAACACAGACTACAAAAATGTTCTTGACTCAAATCATCCAAAGGATGAAATCAAGGTGTTATATAAATGGACTCCCCTAGTGATAACACAAGGAAAATAACTGATCTCATGAACATTGTGGTATTGGCAAAATTCATGTTCCATAGCATCTAAAAGTTAAGTGCCCATTTCCTCATTTCCTCTTTAGGTGTCAGCCAGGGACAAGTTTCATATGTATTTACTTATCCTTGGAATAAGGATAAGCAGAATAAAAACATGAACATAAAACTATTAGAGGGTTTCCAAGAGGAAAAAGGGGGTATGAAGGAGGACTGCTGCAGAGATACTGAAGGGAGTAAAGACTATGATCCAAATATGTTATAACTGAACATGTAATATTAATGCTATTTTAAATAATACTGATTAATAAAATGTTCAATAAGTTCAGGATAGTTGTTCAATGAGCCAGTATTTCACAAACCTCTAATAATTGAAGTATAAATTACAAATTGAATATTAATAAAATAATATTTTCTATTCTTATTTATATATTAGTATTAAATACTCATTAATCTTTACTATTAACTTGCAGTTTCTCTACTCTTGAGTTGTATGCAAAGTCATATATTAAAGCTATTCATGTACATTTATCATATTTTTGTGTTTGTACACTTATATTATTTTTTACTGAAATGTGACAAAATAAAACGCCAAACAGAGTGCTTTATCAAAATCAACTTTGTTCCCTAACTTTATTTTTGTTTTGCTAAGACTTTGTAGGCAGAACTGACTCATAAGAAATCTGTCCCTTTTCTTCCTCTTGCTTCCCAAATTCTACAACTCTAGGTATATTGACACATTTCTTTGTTATTACACAAAAGTACTAGTAAGTACCAAACATTTATTGAACCATTTTCTGGAACTGATATATCTATCACTCAGTCATAGAATGTATGCTTAGCATGTGCAAGACCCTGTGATCAATCCTAAACTTCTCCCTTCAGGAAGGAAAAAAAAAGACAATTTTCCGAAAAAGAGGCCCCTGATATTTAAAGTGAAAAGTCCCTGTTACTTTCCCACTAAATAGACTAGTTCTCTGAGATCAAATTCTGGCCTGGTAGATCCTTGGCCAACCCAAACTCCAAAGTACACTTTTTATTACTTTTCAACCAAGATTCCATTCGACATCAGGCTTCTCTTTAATCTGTTTACATATCCTGGTGCTCCTTTTTTCCTCCAACTGTTCATTTTGTATTTTTCCTTGCTCAGCTTGCTTCTTTTCATTATAGATCTGTATAAGACTGGCCACTAATAACCACACAACATAGCCAATGTTATGTTGTTTTGACATGTCCTCTGTAAAAGCTGTTAATCCATAATCCATAATTCTTTAAGTTAACCTCAGACAGATTTTTTTTCGACAAGGGCAGAAAGTAGCCACTTCTATGCCAAAATATCACAAGAACAGTCTCTAGGCCACATACTAATCCTCATCCTGGGATCCTGAGTGAGGTAACCCAAGGCCCAGAAAGATAAATATGCTATGTATTCCCTTAGATGTGGGTATTAGCTGTTAAGTCAATGATAACCAAGCTATAACCTATAGAAGCAAAGAGGTTAGGTATAGAGTAAGGGATTATAATGGACAGATTGATCTCATTTGATAAGGGAAATAGAATATATAGTTAAGAGATGAGTTAGGGGCACGAGTGGGAGGATTCAGTAGATAAGGGGATGGGGGAGGGAATACTAAGAGAGACCATGAAAATTAAGTGCCATTTGAGAGTAAGTATGGAAACCTAAAACAGCAAAAGGTTCCCAAAATATAAACATATATGAAGGCAATTTAAGTGAAATTGCCAAATAATGAGAGATACAAAAACCAATTGGCCATCTCTTGGCTCCAAACGAAGCTTCCAGTACTGGGAATGGATTACATCTAATTTAGCTGTTGGCCAAAGGAGCCCCAAGAGAATCTCCCAAACAACCCAGGCTTTTGCCAAGACTATAGGTTGCTCTCCACAAACCGACAACAAGGCCATATTGCTGAAAACAACATGTATACAATTCATGGACCACGAGAAGTTGAACCAGAACCTACATTCAGCCTTCACCCATGCACTCTATTGTCTTTGGTATAGGAGTATACTCTTCAGACTACCAATAGAGAAACAAAAACACTAAGGAAGCCACAAAACCTTTGACCTAAAATGGTGTCTTTCCTGGAACATGTGCTAAGGCAATGGTGGCACAAAGCTTGTGAAAATAACCAGCCAATATCTGATTTAACTTAAGGCCTATCCCATGAGATGGAACCCATACCTGACACTGATTTAGTGGTTAAAAAACAAACAACAACAACAACAACAACAACAACAACAACAAAACTAAGACTAGATAGCCAAGAGACCCAGGGTAAAACCAAATACTACTGGTCTACTAAAGTAAGATAGCAATGACTGCTAATAATAATCCGCAATACTCATAGACAAACCTCTTGCACAGCCATCATCAGAGAAGCTTCCTCCTGCAGCAGATGGGAACAAATACAGAGACAAACAGCCAGAAATGATGCAGAAAGTAAAAAAGCCTTGTTACAAGTACTTGGTCCTAAATGGGATGTTTTCATCAATCCATCCCTCTCTGGGCTCAGGGAACCCGCTGGAAAAGGAAGAAGCAATAATGTAAGGGTCACAGAGGATGGATGACACCAGAAGAACACAGTCCTCTAAATCAATATGATCATGAGTTCACGGAGACCATGGCAGCATAGCATGGTCTGTACTTTGTGTATATATTATAGCTTTCAGTTTAGTGGGGGTTTTTTGTTTATTTTGTGATTGTTTTTTTATGAGATTCCTGATTGTGCAAATGAGTGGGATTCTGACTCTTACATCTTCTTTTAAACTCTTTTCCTCCTGTTTGTTTATCTTGTCCAACTTCAATGTGTTAGTTTTATTGTATTACATTTTATTTTGGTATGTTTGGCTGTTATCTCTTAAAAGTTTGGTTTCTAATGAAAAAGGATAAGGGAGTGGATCTGGATAGGAGGGGAGTTGGAGAGAAATTTGAAGGAGTAGATGGGTGAGAAAACATCATCAGGATATTTTAAGTGAGAAAAAAATATTTTTAACAAAGGAAAAAATTGCAAACCACACAACAGAAGACTTTGGTAGATGAGATCAATAATAAATGTGGCAAAAGCCACCATTGGTGAACTCATAGATACTGCAGGAAAATTTCCTGAATGTAAATAAGCAAGAGAAAATACAATGAAAAACATGAGTGTCAGAGATTTACAGAAAGATAATAAAATGGTTGGGGTCATAATGTTATTTTCTGAAGTGAGCTGAGAGTATGAATGTGGTTTAACAAAGAATTTGAAGGGATAATGGCTGAATATTATTTAAACATAAGCACAAAGTGTGGAAAGTTAAGAAAACCAAACTATTCCTATTTTCAGATGACATAGCTGCTACGTTAAGTATTTCAGCAATTCTACAAAAATATACTTAGTTAAAAAACAACTCTAGAAAACTGTTTGGACAAAAGAAATCAATTTCTTTAGTATATTCTAGAAATGTTAATGTAGAAGTTATAATAGGAGAAACATTTGAAAATTCACAAATAAAATTGTTAGGGCTTAATCTGAGAAAATATGCATGGTATCTATAATTGGGATGTTTCAAAATACAAAATGGAAGAAACTGGAGACCCAAATCAGAAACATAGCATAATGTGCTCATAGATTGGAATACTTACCACTGGAAAATATCAATCCTTACAAAATTCTTCTAAAATTTTAATGCAATGTTATAAAAATACTAGCAACTATTTTGTAGATATAGGCAATCCTATTCTATATTATATTGGAAATACATAAGCCCTCCCTCAGATAAAATACATTTGGCAATCTAATAAAATATAGTAAATCATCCTATATGATATTAATTATACACATAATACAGAAATTGAGACAAGGGCATGGGTATTGGCATACAACACACTGAAAAAGCATGTGCAAATGCATTCGTATACATCTTCTAACTGAAGTTTGATAAGGCTACAAAACAATTCTCTATACAAAGGAAAGAAATTTAAACAAGTAATGGTAAAAACAACTGGGTATGCATAGTGTGTGTAGAGGGTGCAAAATACCTTTACAAACCATATAAAATTTAATTCAAAGTATGTCAGAGGTTTTAATGTAAAAGATAAAAGTATACCGCTTCTTGAAAATACCCTAGTAGAAAAATCTCCGGAATCTAGGCCTAGGAAGAGTTGTTTGACTTGACCTCAAAAGTTACTTTGCAAATAGTACAACAAACTAGATTTCATTGAAATAAAAAATTTCTCTGTGAAAGGCTCTGTGATATGGATGAACACACAAGCTGCACATTGGGAGATACATTTGCATACCACTTTACACATATGAACTCAGCATGAATGATAAGACACCATTTGAAATTTCACAAGACCTATACAAATTCAGTGATAAACTAAATTTCAGAATGGAGTGGAAAGTAGTCACAAAATCCCACTCTTAGTAGTGGAACTATTGGCAATTCATAACTGCAGAGCCAGAGAGTCCATTTTCTTTAAAGATGTCCCTTGGTAGATCAACAGTGGAATGCCACAAATCCAGCAAAAATTGAACTTGGTAGGTTAGAAGATAATGTTGCAAAGTTGGATGTGCATGAAAAATGGGATGAATCTTTGAGGATTTGGAAAGAGTGATATATGGCCCAAATACTTGTACAAAGTTATCTGAGGATTAATTTTAAAAAAAATAATTTAAAATCAAGAAACATATATATCGCACACTATCATGAATATATAACATTTTCCTCCATGTAAGAAGCTTCTAGCTTATTACTTATTGAAGTTTCATGTTATAAGGTACAGATTATAAGCATGCAAGTATGTTTCCTCATTTTAGCTTTCTGTGTATCTTGCTATATTATTACCTTTGTGTGTGTGTGAGGTACTAAGGATTGAACCTGGAGCCTCACATATACTTAGCAGACTCTCCTTGACTGTGGTATAATCTCAGCTTGTTTTTTCATTTCTTGAACATCTTGCTAAATTGCCCAGGTTGGCATTAAAGCTACTTTGTAGACCAAGCAGTCTTTAAAATGGTTATCCTTTTGCTTAGCTTCCCATTAGTTGCTATTATAAACCAACACCTCTAGGATGGGAATTACACAGTAATTTTATATTTAGGAATCAGAAAGATGACATTTCAGGCAGCCATTTACATAATATTTATATGAACTGAACAAGGAAATCAGATTTTTTATATTACAAAAATGACTCTAATCATACTTTTCAGTTTTAGTCATAAATACTGATTTTCTGACTGTATTAGTCAGGGTCCTTGAGAAGACCAGAACTAATAGAATGAATATAAGAATATATATGCACTCACATATTTATATATTCATTTTATATAAAAAGAGGGAGGAACAGAGAGACAGAAACAGACAGAGAAGGAGCCTAGCCAGCTGTGGTCCAGCTAGTCAAAAAATGGCTGTCTACCAATGGAAGGTCCAAGCATCCATTAATTGTTCAGTTCATGAGGCTGAGCTTCTCAGTTGGTCTTCAGTATATGCTGGAATCCTGAAGAAGTAGGCTCTAATGCCCATGAAGGAATGATGTGCTAGCAAGGTAAGGGTATGCAGGCAAAAAACAAAACACTCTTTCTCCCATGCCTTTTTACAGACTTCCAGCAGGTATGGTCCAGATTAAATGTAAATACTCTAATCTCAAAACATCTGGATTAGAGGTGTATCTTCTTCACCTCAAAAGATCCCGATTAAAAGTATCCCTCACTATAAATATTTTAATTTAAAATATTCCCTCAAAGTATACCCAGTTGATTTAGTTTTAGTTAATTTTATTATCAGTCAAGTTGACAACCAAAAATAGCCATCATGTCAATTACGTCAATTGTTGGCCACTTTCATTTCTGCTATGTTTGCTGCATCCAAGTGTACAGAAATAATGTAACATTATACAAACATGATCTGATCTTTCAATTTTTTTCTATTGAAGGTTTGTCTGGACAATAACTGGTGCTGGGTTTACCTAATGTGCTTTCTTTTAAGAGTGAGCAGGCTGGCTAGTCATCCCTCCTAAGTTTTAGTTTGTTTCTGGAATTTCTCTGGACAACTTAGTACTTCAACTATCTTTTATGCATTTAAGATGTGACACTGTTTGCATGGTTATTTGATAATATGATACATAATATTCCTGGGATTCTGGTAGTTATATTGACAGACAGTGCCATGTTGCTTTTTGTTTTGTACCTCCAGTGTAACCACTTGAAGAAAAATCACAAACATTCTTCAACAAATAGATAATAGTAGCAGCTGTGGTATCATTCATATTTAATTCTAGCACTCATGTTGTAATAGAAATCCAGAACTTAGTAGGGCCCCACAAATGATTCCATTAATGTTTCAGGTCATAAAACTCATCACATAACACTACCAGCCAAAATAAAAACAAAGACCTCATCTATCAAACTGCATATATCTAGGAAAATCTTGAACTCTACTAAGTTTTCATTTTGAATCCATAGTTATGATTCTGACTAACTTTTCTCATTAACTGTAGTATGTCAACCCATTGGGAATAAGCAAAAGAAACTTGTCTTAAGTACTACCATTTTGTTTTTAGACTCCATTTTAACCATAGGGTGAAGTTAAGTTCTAGTTACTAAGCCCTAGGGGAGCTAGGTACTACCCAATAGCTGATTAGCTTCTGTTATTCATATTTTGCTCCCTAACACATACTAACCATCCTTGACCACAGCTTCCAGTATTCATTTTTGTTCCCCAAAACATAATGACTGCCCTAAAACATAATGACTGTTTCTAACCACAGCTTCCATCATTCATCTTTTGTTCCTGACCAGAAAAGAACAAATGGATTTGATTGGTTAGACTGTAAAACCTACATTCTATAGTGGTTGACATAGATCAACTGCATAAGGAAAACCCTTATCCCTAAATCCTTATTGGTGGAAACTGTAACTGTAACTTGGCACAGATGTCTGTGGTTTTCAAGCTTTAAAGCTATGTAACATTCTGTTTGCAGGGATCACGGTGGGGAGTGGGATGGAATTCAGCTTCTGAGTCTGTTCCATGGCCCTGATCGATCAGTGGTGGCTTGCTTACAATAAATTTTTGTCATTTGCATTGAACTGATGTTTGAATTGTGTGGATCTAAGTGGACCTCATAACATTCGGTGCATTGGTTTGTAATCCTCTGCATTCAAGGAAATATACTGAGCTCTCCTATTGAGGGAAAGTCTGGTTTTGGTTCTCAGACCCACTAATGGAACATCTGGGTCCCACTGGTGAGACACCTGGTTCTCTTCCCTCCTCTTCCCAACTCTATTAGTTGCCCTTGGTGTGCCAGTCAGTTTATGTCTATAGTTTTGTTTAGTCACTTGATTGTCACTGTGTTTCATATGTACAAAAACAAGCCAACTTCATCTGCTGATTGTTCACCCCATGACTTAGTTTTAATTTATTTTAAGGATTTCCAGAATGAAGCAGCTGAATTGGGACAAGAAAAACTGAAAAACTGGCCCTACCCTTGGAGCACTGCACCCTTGGCTAAGAGCCCAGAACTACTAGTACACGTTGTCTTTAATGTATAAGTTTACTGTGTTCTATATATCTTGGTTATAGATTATTGGCTTATAAATTATTGGGTATGGTTAAAATCTTTAACAATTGTAATAAAAGCTTAGCTTAAAACTCATAACTCAGAGTTAGAGCTGCTCTAGGCAACAACACATGTCATGAGCTGACCAATGAAACAGGTCTCTAAAGATACTTATAAATTGGGATAAGATTTTTATATAATCCCTGTCTTTAGTAAAAAGGTTTATAAAAGATAGGATCTAAAATAATAGTTATGTGATGAGTTATTAAAGCTGTACCTTCCTACATTCATATACAAGAACATATCTTGCTGCCAGTCAAACTTTATAACATCAAAGTAATCCACCTGGTATTGTTTTTATAGACACTAAATTGTTTATATTGTTAAAACTTGGTTTCATCTTCTAAAAGTTAAGGAAATGCTCTGTGTCTTCTCTTTTACAAAGGTACTTTATTTTGATATTGCAATAACATATATTTGAGAGATTTTTAAAACTTCTTTAAAGAAAGTTTTGGAAGTTTCCAAAAAATAAAAAACTGGTTCTTTGTAAAACAGTTTTTAAAAATACTTAAATTTATAAGACTATGGGGGCATTTTTAAGTTTATCGCATAGTTTATTATAATGTCTTTATTAATAACTGATCTTGATAAATAAGTAAATAACAGCGTAAAAACTAAAGCCAGAGCTAAACACCAGAAACTAAAGAATTCATATCTTACGATGCAATAAGACAATGGCCTTAAGCAATCTGACAAAGAACTTGGAACAATGTATCAAATCAAATTATGTGTTGCAACCCTTTGGAGGTTAAAAGATACTTTACAGGGGTAGCCTAGGATTGCCTGCACACCAGATGTTTATTTTATTATTGGGGTCATCTTAACATAAAAAAAGTTATATTAAAGTGTGATAGCATTAAAAATTGAGAATCACTGGCTTAAAAATATATCCCTCCTTACCTAAGGTCTTAAGGTCTATTCAGGCTAACAGGGACTGATTTAAAATTATATGTTTAAAGTTTTTGTTTTTACTATCACTGTTAAGCTGTACCTATTTATTTTATAAATTGAGTCATATAATGAACTGTTATGTTCTATAATGGTATACCAGGTAAGGATACATGCTGCAGGCTGGACCAGTCAGGGTCCCTCAACCTGAGGAGAATCAGGGTTCTGGTACTCAGGTGGGCAAGGAGTCGGCAAGTGACCAACAGACGGGAACACAAGAGAGTGCTGAATCTGAGTGTAATTTCTCAAAGTAAGCATCAGGCTTTTATAGTCATTACAGAAGAAATAAGGAAGTTAAGTAATACAACAGTCAAGGTACATCGAGTTCATCTGATGCATAAAGATTCTATAGAAAAATATATACATGTAAATTGGCAGGAACTAGGCAGTGGTTGCAACTGAAAGAAAGTCAGCCTTATCTAAAGTCAGCTTATTCTTAGAAGCCAGGTGTGAGATAGTCCCCATTCTAGTCTATTATATAACCCACCACCAGCCAGCCCTAGGTAAACACCCAACTATGTCAATCTTCTGGGCTATCAGAAGTATGCACCAGGGGGTCCCATTCTTGCTAACTTTACCATGAATAATAGATTTCTCTAGTTCCTGGAAGTGACTCAGCTGTAATGCTAATGTGGTCTGCCAAATGGGACTGTAATGAGGATTCTAAAATTACATTGTTGAACTTGCTCTGAGATAATTAACTCTTATGCAGTAAACTTCAATGCGGGAGATTTCTTTCACTATCTCTCTTTCAACACTGGGGGCAATTTGTCTGAATAAGTAACATTCTTTACAAAATTCCAAGCCCAGGGTTGGCTCAGCATAGGCTAGGATTGATTGGAACACTGGTGGGGGCCAGGAAACAACTTCCAATCTAGCTTGGCTATTTGCAAATCATTCCTTGGGGTCACCTACATACATGTATTAGCCAGAGTTCTCTAGAGTCACAGAACTTATGGTAGTCTTTATGTAGTAAAGGAATTTATTGATGAGTTACAGTCTGTAATCCAACTCTCAACAATGGTCAGCAGCAGCTGTGAATGGAATTCCAAGGATCTAGCAGTTGCTCAGTCCCACAAGGCAAGCAGACAAAGCAATGTGAGCCTTCCTTCTTCTAATGTCCCTATATAGGTCTCCAGCAAAAGGTGTGGCCCAGATAAAAGGTGTGTTCCAACACACCTTTAATCCCAGATGACCTTGAACTCGTAGATCTTCCTATCTTAATCTCCTGGGATTCATAGCCACTATGCCTCAAGATCTCCATGCCAAGATTCAGGTTGGAAACTTGTATCTCTCAGCCTCCAGATTAGGGCCACAGGTGACCCTTCTAATTATGGATTGTAGTTCATTTCAGATATAGTCAAGTTGACAACCAGGAATAGCCACTACAATACCTAATAATAAAATGATACAGAGAGAAAGCACCCAAAACCCTCCATCCACTATTGCAAGGACAAATCTGGACCACATCCGTGTTAGGGAACACCAAGGACATCCAGAAGACCAGTTTCCTTGAAGCTTTTGGCCTCAGGGACTGCAGCCAAGCCTCTGGACTTGGTACACAGACTCTACTGGAGTGGGTGTGGCAGATACAAAAAGTTCCCAGTCTCTATATTTAAAAGTCTTATTTGATACTGAAAGAGCTTCAATTCAGAAATTATCATTTTTATTGTAAAATTTTAAAGATGATTTTAAAAATACAAGTTAATAGTCAGACACCTTAGAAATGGTCAAATTCTTTAAGATGTTCAGAACTATATTTGTATTCCTAAAGCTTAAGTATGGCTCTCATCTCATCACTTCATCTGAGAAAATAAAAGCAACATTTACATTTACAATGACCTCCAAATTCTCCAAGTAGCTAATGTACACAGTGACAAAGGATTACAGCTAAACTAACTGTGGGTTGTTAGCATAGCAGCAGGAAACAACCAGCTACTTCTCCCAAGGCTGCAGCCATCTTATTGGTCCATTTCATATGTAAAAATCAAGCCTCGATTTTTCTAGATCTACTAGGTCTTCTGTTAAAGAAGGTATACAGGTTTGCCTTGCTAAAAGGCTTTATAGTAAAATATAGATTCCTGATGTAACTTTTTACTGTTCCTTTATTAAAAAGAAATTGCTTTGCAATGACTGCTTTCAATAACTACTCATGATTCCAATAAATGATTAGATGGGAAGAAAAAGGTTTAAAATCTATGGAAGTTTCTTTGACCTTTAGAGGTCAAAGAAAATGTTCTAAGATGTATAGAAGTCTGAGGATGTAAAAGAATAAATAAGTTACAGGGAGCCTAAGAAAATATTCTAAGACATATAAATGTCTGAGGATATGAGATATTAAATAAATTCTGAGAGTCTAAGAAAATGATTTAAAATATATAAATGCAAACTGCAGAGGTATAAGGATATATATTTTTGTGGTTAAAAAAATTCACCCTGAGAAAACCTTGGCGTTACTTAGAGTCCTGAACACCCACTGTAGTTGCTGGCCTGCTAATTATGACTTTCTATTAGCTCAAACCCATGTTCAAGCAGTCTTCTCTAGTGATACCCCACAACAATATTACAAGCCTTGAAAGTCAGTTTGTAGGCAGAAACATCTGCCAAAATAGGAACAAAGACCTAAGCCACCAAAGTCAGTAATTTTGGCTAAGTCCCTAAATGTACGAACCTTGTTTTGTGGCTTCTATAGTTCTGATTCTGGCTAACTATTTTTACAGAGGTATGTTAACCCAGGATATAGTTTTGTGCTTAAAAACTCCCTCTGAGAAAGGCTCAGAAGGGCAATGGGATCCTGAACACTCAGGGTAGTTGCCACATGTTTTATAAAAACTTCCTAAGGGCTTGAACACACGTCTGAGTTCTCTACTCTGGTGGATACCTCACAGTAATTAGAAGGCAAAGACAGAGGCAGGAACAGAGGCTCTATGAGTTTAGCCTGGTCTGCATAGATGTGAATCAAGGAAATTGATAGATGAAGGATTTTACAAGAAAAGAGTGCCATATAAGGTTGGTGAGACAATGTCAGAGGAAGCAAAAGGATGCTCATGGAGCAAGAAAAAAACACAACATATCCTTTCAACACCCACATATCCCTGAGCTAAGCATTGCTATAGTCACTTAGTTGCATTGATGGAGCATTGGCAAATATTTCAATAGTAAATTTTATATTTTTCTATGGGAGACACACAATAAAATGTCAAGTAACATGTACAAAAACTGCATTTTAGACAAACGGAGAGTAGTATAGAAAAGATTAAAAAAATAGAGAAGTGTAGAATCTGTAGTATGGGTTAAAAGTTGAACATGGATGCTGGAAAGACAGCTCAGCAGTTAAAGTCCCATAATGCTTAGGTTTGGTTCCCAAAACCCAGGTTTTCTAGCACCCGAATCAGTCAGTTAACAACCATTTTGGACTTCCTGGTAGAGCCAAAGGAGCCAGCTCTGCCCATTTGGATGGAGTCTCCTAGCATAGGACAAACAGAAAGAACTAGTGTAGTCAGCTGACCCCAAATGAGCCAATTGGAGTCCAGTATCTATTTTGAGTTTGT
>NC_045030.1:128674311-128680191 GCF_008632895.1 Mastomys coucha
CCGCTTCTTTCAAGGTATTTATTTTTCCACAGGTTTCCCTCTCCTTATTCTTACCCCCAGGGTTTTAAAAGATAGTTTTGCTAGAGTAATATTGCTTGGAATTTGCCTGCTTTTAAGAATTGAAGTATGGGGTGGGGCAGTGGTGTGGAGAAATGGCTCAGCTGTTAAGAGCACTGGCTGCTCTTCCAGAGGTTCTGAGTTCAATTCCCAGCAACCACATGGTAGCTCACAACCATCTGTAATGGGATCTGATGCCCTCTTCTGGTGTACATAAAAATAGAGTACTCACATGTCGCGCACCTTTCCGTCCAGCGGAAATAAGGAGGCAACAAGGAGCTCTTCTCCCAGCAGTTTAATCAGGATCCTTCATTTTTACTTCTTCTTACTTATCCCAATAATCATAATAATCTCCTCCCTTCAACCCCAGCCCTCGCAGGTTAAATACTTTCCCTGGTCCCAATCAGCATCAGCTACATGGCAAAGTATAATAGGCTGTGGGAATTCATGCCAGCTTGCATCACAAACTAGAGGCACTCAGCTTCTCCAACTAAGGCTTGTTTATCTCAATGCTCTCTGCTCTGGCCGGAGACCAGGTGTTCAATATATATGTATATAGGGTGGCAGCTGCGGCTCCCCACACTCACATATATTAAAAAAATAAATAGATAAATAAATAATATTTTAAAATAATTTAAAATTATGCTTTCATGTCTTCCTGCCTTTTCAAGGTTCTGCCAAGAGGTCTGATGTTATATTTTGATTGATTTGCTTTTAAAAGTGGATTGACATTTTTCTCTTAAAGCTTTTAATATTTTATCTTTGTTTCTGTACAGAATGTTTCCATAGCTTTACATTTTACTTCTAGTCTATCTTAGAGAAGTTGTTTTTCGGTTATGTGTATTTTGGATTCTAAATCTCTTGTGTACTTAGGTGTCCAATTATATACCTAGAGTTAGGAACTTTTCTGATGCAGTTTCATTGGCTAGGTTTTCTATGCCTTTAGTTTTTATATCATCTCTCACCACACCAAGGGCTCTTGAATGTTTCTGAAATTTTGAAAGTTGTAGTCCTGCTTATTAGTTTGTTTTTGTTTATGGATGACTACATGTAGTTTCCTTGAGCTTTTCTTCCAATGCTAACCTTTCTTTGGCTTGATTTATAATATCAATAAAACTTTGCTATGTTATTGTTTGTTTTCAAAATCTGAGTGTCCTTGTTCACTTGCATATTTATACTTTGAATGGATTTCCTTATTTGTTTATATCTTTGAAGTCATCAGTCATTTTTCAAGTAGACTTTTGAAAAATTTTTGCCTAAAATTTCAAGTTTCAGTATCTTGAATTCAGTATTTAGGAGTAATGACGTGTATGCTTCATGTTTTCATGTTTCTGTATTGTTCCTTTTGCATGACATGGAATGTACATCTCACCCAGGTTTACTGTTACTGGGAGATTGTCTTAGGGAGTAGCTTTCAATCAAACAATTGAGGATAAATGAAACCACTGTAAAAGCTATAATGTTACACTTAACCATGTGTATAAGTAAACATAAAATTAATAGAAGCTAACTACTACAGAACCAATGACTATAGAACAGACAATAGCAAAAGCAATGTGTAGCAAGCTATGAAGGTAAAAACCAATTTGAGTGAAAGGAGAAGTAGTAAATGAATAAAATAAATGAAGTGATTCAGGAAGAGAATATTAAGAAACAGCAAGGCTAAATAAAAGAACAGAAGAAAATGAGGAAGAAATGGAAAAGGAAAGAGGGAAAGAAAAAAGGAAGAAATATTTTTAAAATAATGATTGCATAATTAAGAAAATTGAAAACTTTGCCCTTACAAAATTAGGTAAATGTTAAAAGAATACAACTGGGATGTTTAAAAATAGACAAAAAATGTCTAGAAGTGTATTAGAATAAAAGGAGAGCATTAGAGAGGCAAAAATATGAAATTAGAAAAATATCAAAGTACTGAGGCAGCTTCTTTGCAGGTCTTCTAAGAGAGTCTACCACAGGACGGTAGCCTATGGATGACGTGGAATTGGATTGCCCTATTCTTATATTTGAGAATTGTGAGATTCTATCTTCAAGGACCAGATGTCCAACAGGGCTGCCTTTGTTTTGGAGCTTCCAATCTTTGTGTCTCAGGAACCTCTACTATCTGCATATTACATTGCTGTCTGGGTAATGGCAGGCTTTTTAACTTTCTTTAGAAACTCACCAATTCAGAAACTCTGAAGTGGCTAATGTCTATGCCAAAGTGCATCTCTTAAGTGCATTTTAGAATAAAAGAAGAAATAGCACTGAGAATTGTGTTGGATGATCAATCTTTACATTCATATCCCACCTATAGGAACAATTGTCTGACAGGGAGGGGACTGAAGAGACCTAGTGTTATTGTGAGTTTGACACTCAGAGTTAATTATTATCAAAGTCATAAATTGTATATTATAGAGATGGCTCTAGATCTCACATTGATTGCTGACCCAAGGGTGGTATTATCAGTGTCCTCAGTAAATCCTTAGGTTATGGGGTATAGGGCTGGCAACACATGATGGTATCTTCTTCAGTGCATGAGTAGCTGTCAATTGAGTTGAAAATTCTAATTATCACCTTCCTTGGATGTCATGCACATAGAGTCACTAGAGTGTGTCCCTAGCCATGATTTTGTGATTACTCCTTTTTTTACCCTGTTATCAAAGTAGCAAATATCAAGCCCTTCTGAAAGGGGCACCTATCCAAAACACTTCAGTACATGAAGAAAGCCAAAATGAATTCCATTTTTTTAACTTATTTATTCTTTGTAAGTTTTATATTATATACCACAGTCCTGCTCATCTCCTTATCCCCTCATATCGACCATTTGCCCTTACAACCTTTCCGTCAAAATAACACACACACACACACACACACACACACACACACACCACCACCACCACCACCACCACCAGAAGCAGCAGCAACAACAACAAAAACCTAAAGCATAGAAAAACATCTCATAGTGGAAGCTGTAGTATGTCATAGTGTGTCCCACAGCATTATCCTTCTGTCTACTCATCTTGCAAATGTTCATTGCAATGTATCATTGGTTTGGTTTGAGATCTCTGGGTTCTATGACACCATCAATCTTCACTGGGACTCTTCCAAGTTATCCTGTTATTGCCCTGTGTCTTGAAGATCCTGCAGTTTTACAACAGCAGGATCTGTGTGTCCTAACTGTTCCACAAATGATATAGATGTTGGGATGGGCCATCTCAGAGCCCTGGATCTGGGCCTGGGTGGTAGCAGAACTGGTCAGCCCACTGGATCTCCCTTATATCATCAGGGTGAGCTCTCCAGCACTGCTCTGGTTAGGTCACCCACTGCTTCTATCAACAGGAGGCAGGGTCAGTTCTGCTCTGATGCCCTTGGGGCCAGGGCTGACTCACCCATGCCCATGCTTCCAGAACTAGCTTTACTGATGATGCCCAGTCATGATCCCAGGCACACTCTCCCAAGTACTGCAGCCTGTGTGGGACTGGGCCAGCTCTCCCACTCTCATCCTTGGGGCTACCTCACCCATGCCTTCTAGAGACATCAGTCAAGGCCATCTCTACTATTAAAATAGATTTCTTTTCCAATGTTGTTGTTTTTGTTTTTCATAGCTTTTGTCTTTCAAGACAGGATTTCTCTGTGTAGCCCTGGCTGTCTTGGATCTTGCTCTGTAGACCAGACTAGCCTCAAACTCACAGACTAGTCTCTCTCTGCCTCTTGAGTGCTGAGATTAAAAGCATTCACCACCCCTGCCAGGCTCTTCTCCAGTGTCAATGTGTCATGCAAGTGGGATCACTGTCACCTCAAACTGCCCAACTTGATTTAAGGTATGTGAGAACTGTGGGCCTGTCCTTTGGGCAGCAGTGCTACCAGTCTCTTCACCAAGGTTATGTACCTTACCTTTTCAATGAGGCTGTTTCTTCATCTTCGTCACCATGGAGCTGCTACTGGAACCTTGGATACTTGCTCCTTTTGGCTGCATAACCCTCTGTTTCTATGCGTTTGACATGTCCTGGACCTAATTCTGTTAATTTTTATACTATCCTAGTCTCTCTGTGTTTACCAGAGTCTATCATTTCTTGCCCTGACTTTCCTCATTCACTACATGCCACCATAGACCCATTGTTATCTGCCATCTTCCTCTAGAATTTTACATTTTCTTGTGACTAGATTGAAATTATGCATCTATGAAAAGACCCATGCATTACTCCATTCCCTCTCATCTTATTGGCCTGCAAGAGATACCTACCAGAATGCTTTAGGAGTGGCTCAGTATATGATACCTGACAGTAGACAGGTGAAATGCACAGAAGCTAATGAGCAATGCTTCCAGTCTAGGAGAGAAGCACACTCACTACATTGCAGGTAGAACTATACTGTGCAATATTCTGGAAGAAAGGGTACAAAAAAGGTGTTGAACATTCTTGGCAGTATCAAGAGAAGAGAATGACCTTCATTTAATGGGAGAATGATTGTTCTGCACAATACTGTGGGCTACAATCTGCTACTCTGGAATAGGCAGTCAGTGTGCTGTCAGCAGCAAGATAAGAAGGAGGGATAAAGATGATACTTAGACTACTATCTCATGAGAACATAATAGGGAGGGCAACTAATGTAAGGCTGAAATCTGCTTCATTTTGTACATAATTTCAGCTTTAATTATAGGATTCAGACCACATTATTAGACATAATCTTAGATAAGTGATGATGTTTGCCTTAACTACTTGGGTCAATAGCAGTGGTGATATTGCTCCACTATAATGCTTTCTTTTGGCTTTTGTTAATTGCAAATATTGTGAAGTAAACAGTTTAATATTGAAAAAACACCCTACTTCTCAGAATTTGACTCTCTCTTGGGAATTAGCCTGCTACCAATATTCCTAATCATGATCTTCTGGTTTCTATGGCCATATTAAAATCACCTGTTGGAATTTTTTCTTTAAAAAAGAGGTACCATCTATATTTTATTAATTTATTTCATCAGTATGGTTTTATGAATAAATAATATACTATATGTTATAATCAGTTTACAAGATTATTTTGTTCCTTGAATTATTCTGAAACCTCCTTTTCATTAATTCACCCTTCTCTCCCTCCCTGCCTCTCTTTTTCTTCTTTCTCTCTCCTTCCTTCTCTAGTTTTCAAGACAGGGTTTCTCTGTGTAGCCCTGGCTGTCCTGGAACCCACTTTGTAGACCAGGCTGGCCTTGAATTTAGAGATCCACCTGCCTCTGACTCCTGAGTGCTGGGATTAATGACATGCACCACTACTGCCCTGTCATTGGTTTCTCAATATAGGTATGTCTTGCTTTATATACTCATTTTCTGACACTATAGAAATTTCAAATTAATCTTTTGAGTTTTTTCCACCATGGCCCTGAATTAAAGTCACTTGCCCAAGGATTTCTGAATTCTTTTCTTAGAAAATGACATTTAGATATTCTTTATTAATGGGCTTATATTGTTAGTAGGCTCTATTCAAGGACAGATATAAGATATATATTGTATGCATGTACCCATGCTTATAAACACAGACACATACATACATACACACACACACACACACACACACACACACACACACACACACACGGAGAGAGAGACAGAGACAGAGACAGAGAAAGCGAGCTGGGTGGTTCCCCTAGTGATGCTTCTGATTCTGGTCCATTCTAACTTTACCTCTAAATTTTTTTCCTTCCTTCACCTGCCTTTAATTATCTATGATATAGTTACTCATTTCTTTGTTCCTAGTCAGTGTACTTATGAATTAGTTTCAGAATTACTAAGTATACTTGGTTGAAATATTTTTTATTAGATGTTTTCTTATTTATAATATCTGCTTTCCCAG